>NW_026047746.1:75000-80554 GCF_023864345.2 Schistocerca serialis cubense | reverse complement strand
GGCGCCAGGCGCCAGGTGCCGCAGGCCAGCCGCTCCAGCGCTTCAGCGCTCGTACCACACAACATTGCCGTTAGTTTTGAGACGAACGCGTGGTTCCGCACGCGGCGCACGGCTACTGCGAGCCGTACAGGTAGCTGCGTGTTGCGCGACACGACACGCACATCGAAAGACATGCAGTCTAGTCGGTAATGATCCTTCCGCAGGTTCACCTACGGAAACCTTGTTACGACTTTTACTTCCTCTAAATGATCAAGTTTGGTCATCTTTCCGGTAGCATCGGCAACGACAGAGTCAATGCCGCGTACCAGTCCGAAGACCTCACTAAATCATTCAATCGGTAGTAGCGACGGGCGGTGTGTACAAAGGGCAGGGACGTAATCAACGCGAGCTTATGACTCGCGCTTACTGGGAATTCCTCGTTCATGGGGAACAATTGCAAGCCCCAATCCCTAGCACGAAGGAGGTTCAGCGGGTTACCCCGACCTTTCGGCCTAGGAAGACACGCTGATTCCTTCAGTGTAGCGCGCGTGCGGCCCAGAACATCTAAGGGCATCACAGACCTGTTATTGCTCAATCTCGTGCGGCTAGAAGCCGCCTGTCCCTCTAAGAAGAAAAGTAATCGCTGACAGCACGAAGGATGTCACGCGACTAGTTAGCAGGCTAGAGTCTCGTTCGTTATCGGAATTAACCAGACAAATCGCTCCACCAACTAAGAACGGCCATGCACCACCACCCACCGAATCAAGAAAGAGCTATCAATCTGTCAATCCTTCCGGTGTCCGGGCCCAATCCTTCCGGTGTCCGGGCCTGGTGAGGTTTCCCGTGTTGAGTCAAATTAAGCCGCAGGCTCCACTCCTGGTGGTGCCCTTCCGTCAATTCCTTTAAGTTTCAGCTTTGCAACCATACTTCCCCCGGAACCCAAAAGCTTTGGTTTCCCGGAGGCTGCCCGCCGAGTCATCGGAGGAACTGCGGCGGATCGCTGGCTGGCATCGTTTATGGTTAGAACTAGGGCGGTATCTGATCGCCTTCGAACCTCTAACTTTCGTTCTTGATTAATGAAAACATACTTGGCAAATGCTTTCGCTTCTGTTCGTCTTGCGACGATCCAAGAATTTCACCTCTAACGTCGCAATACGAATGCCCCCGCCTGTCCCTATTAATCATTACCTCGGGTTCCGAAAACCAACAAAATAGAACCGAGGTCCTATTCCATTATTCCATGCACACAGTATTCAGGCGGGCTTGCCTGCTTTAAGCACTCTAATTTGTTCAAAGTAAACGTGCCGGCCCACCGAGACACTCAATAAAGAGCACCCTGGTAGGATTTCAACGGGGTCCGCCTCGGGACGCACGAGCACGCACGAGGCGGTCGCACGCCTTCGGCTCGCCCCACCGGCAGGACGTCCCACGATACATGCCAGTTAAACACCGACGGGCGGTGAACCAACAGCGTGGGACACAAATCCAACTACGAGCTTTTTAACCGCAACAACTTTAATATACGCTATTGGAGCTGGAATTACCGCGGCTGCTGGCACCAGACTTGCCCTCCAATAGATACTCGTTAAAGGATTTAAAGTGTACTCATTCCGATTACGGGGCCTCGGATGAGTCCCGTATCGTTATTTTTCGTCACTACCTCCCCGTGCCGGGAGTGGGTAATTTGCGCGCCTGCTGCCTTCCTTGGATGTGGTAGCCGTTTCTCAGGCTCCCTCTCCGGAATCGAACCCTGATTCCCCGTTACCCGTTACAACCATGGTAGGCGCAGAACCTACCATCGACAGTTGATAAGGCAGACATTTGAAAGATGCGTCGCCGGTACGAGGACCGTGCGATCAGCCCAAAGTTATTCAGAGTCACCAAGGCAAACGGACCGGACGAGCCGACCGATTGGTTTTGATCTAATAAAAGCGTCCCTTCCATCTCTGGTCGGGACTCTGTTTGCATGTATTAGCTCTAGAATTACCACAGTTATCCAAGTAACGTGGGTACGATCTAAGGAACCATAACTGATTTAATGAGCCATTCGCGGTTTCACCTTAATGCGGCTTGTACTGAGACATGCATGGCTTAATCTTTGAGACAAGCATATGACTACTGGCAGGATCAACCAGGGAGCTGCGTCAACTAGAGCTGAGCAGCCGGCCGCCCGGGAGTGTGTCCCGGGGGCCCGCGCGAACACGCAAGCGTCCGCTCAATTATTCTGCAAACAGGAGGAGGCTGAGCTCCCCTGCACAACACACCTCGAAACCCTCTCAGGTCCCGGCGGCGCGCAGCGCCGTCCTAAGTACTTGGTCGGGTTCGAGAGAGGCGCAATCGCCCGGAGTTAGGCGAGTAGACGCTTTAGGTGCGACCACCCGTGCTCCCAACTGAGCTTGCCGCTGCCGACAGAGGCCCGGGAGCGTGCTGTCGTGGCATTGCCGGCGGGAGACAACACGCGCCACCTACGGTGACCGGCAGCTCCAACGCCAGCGCCACAGAAGGACAAAAGCCCCACTTGGGTGCCGAAGCGAACTCTCCCAGCACAGCGCACGCGCCAACACGTCCGCACAGCTGCGATACAAACCACCTGCGAGAACCGCTGGGGCGACCGAGCAGCAGACGGCGTCGCGGCGCCGAGCGCCGGGCGGCGGCGCATCCTCAGCGCACACAGTCCTCAATCGGACCAGCACACTGCAGATGGCCACCGCGCTTCGCACCGGGCCCGCGAGGACCTACTTTGGCCGCAAGGCGCCGCGAGCAGGGGGCGCCGGCGCGCAGCTGCGCCGCCTGCCGCGTCCGTCGGCCGGCGCGCCTGCCACTGGCCGCCCCCACCAGCCGGCTGTAGCGCGTGCGCCCACGCACCGCGCTGCCAGCACGCCGGGCGGCCCCCCCTCACCGGCCGGGGACGGTCCCACCCAGCCACCGCCGCGTATCGCCTCACACCCAGATCCCCTTTCGCGTTCGTGGGCATGGTGGGTCCCCTTTCACGTTCGTGGGCATGGTGGGTATCCCTGAAACAACCGGTTAATAGCTCGACCGATCGTCGCCAACACTGATTCACCTCTAGCGAGAACAACCGCACCACAACGGGTTACCTGTTGTTCATTTGCGTAACGTCACCAGCAAACGTAGACGTCCATCGCCATTTGCAACGAGTATTGCATGCCTGTGTCAGGTGTCACAACACACTACGTCTGCCCACATAGACGCAACAACATGTGCACGCCTCGAGAACACGTGGAAGGTAGCCCCCGTACGTATGCGGTGTCCATTGCGCGAACGACTGTCAGCCGGCCTCTGCAGGATGTCGCAGATGTGGAACGCGGTGCAACATGCTATCACGGTGTGTGAGAAGAGACGACTACGTCCGAATACACGCTCCACTACATCAACAGACTGCTCATGCTGATCGCCATCCAGGGCGTCCGTTCCTCCCACACGTCTGAATGGCGTACCACACTGCAATCCAGCTCTTATAGGGAGACGACACGTAGCTGCGTGCACAATATTTGGACTGTATGGTCTGCCGTTGCTAGGCGCAGTCGTCGTACGGTCACACATGTGCCACGATGTATCATTCAGTACATACGGACCAATGTGCAGTACAGTTTGTGGGTTTTGCGTACATCGGCGGACAGGTGACAGGCCGTACCACAACGTAGGCTGAGTACGTCGGCATGCGAAGGGCATTGAACATGCAAACTTCTCAACGACCAGCTTGCGAAGGCAGGGGGGAAGGGGGGGGGGCATGTACGTCCTGCTGCTATCCACATTACAGTGTATAGCAGGAGCATGTGGAAAGTCAGCAACACCTGCAAGGTGTTTAACATGACGCGATACACAGGGGACCGGGCAGTGCGAATAGCGAACTATATTGCGAGGGTTGCGGTTAGGCAACACTACACTAATTTAACGAGTTGCATAACAATTACAGAGCAGGTTCAGCGACAACGTGCGTCAGGTTAAGGCGCAATATAGGTTAGGTTGAGGCACAATATAGGTTAGGTTAAGGCACAACATGGGTTACGTTAAGGCACAAATTGGGTTACGTTAAGGCACAACATGGGTTACGTTAAGGCACAACATGGGTTACGTTAAGGCACAAATTAGGTTACGTTAAGGCACAAATTAGGTTACGTTAAGGCACAAATTAGGTTACGTTAAGGCACAAATTAGGTTACGTTAAGGCACAAATTAGGTTACGTTAAGGCACAAATTAGGTTACGTTAAGGCACAAATTAGGTTACGTTAAGGCACAAATTAGGTTACGTTAAGGCACAAATTAGGTTACGTTAAGGCACAAATTAGGTTACGTTAAGGCACAAATTAGGTTACGTTAAGGCACAAATTAGGTTACGTTAAGGCACAAATTAGGTTACGTTAAGGCACAAATTAGGTTACGTTAAGGCACAAATTAGGTTACGTTAAGGCACAAATTAGGTTACGTTAAGGCACAAATTAGGTTACGTTAAGGTACAATATGGGTTAGGTTAAGGTACAATATGGGTTAGGTTAAGGTACAATATGGGTTAGGTTAAGGTACAATATGGGTTAGGTTAAGGTACAATATGGGTTAGGTTAAGGCACAACGTAGGTTAGGTTAAGGCACAACGTAGGTTAGGTTAAGGCACAACATAGGTTAGGTTAAGGCACAACATAGGTTAGGTTAAGGCACAACATAGGTTAGGTTAAGGCACAACATAGGTTAGGTTAAGGCACAACATAGGTTAGGTTAAGGCACAACATAGGTTAGGTTAAGGCACAACATAGGTTAGGTTAAGGCACAACATAGGTTAGGTTAAGGCACAACATAGGTTAGGTTAAGGCACAACATAGGTTAGGTTAAGGCACAACATAGGTTAGGTTAAGGCACAACATAGGTTAGGTTAAGGCACAACGTAGGTTAGGTTAAGGCACAACGTAGGTTAGGTTAAGGCACAACGTAGGTTAGGTTAAGGCACAACGTAGGTTAGGTTAAGGCACAACGTAGGTTAGGTTAAGGCACAACGTAGGTTAGGTTAAGGCACAACGTAGGTTAGGTTAAGGCACAACGTAGGTTAGGTTAAGGCACAACGTAGGTTAGGTTAAGGCACAACGTAGGTTAGGTTAAGGCACAACATAGGTTAGGTTAAGGCACAACATAGGTTAGGTTAAGGCACAACATAGGTTAGGTTAAGGCACAACATAGGTTAGGTTAAGGCACAACATAGGTTAGGTTAAGGCACAACATAGGTTAGGTTAAGGCACAACATAGGTTAGGTTAAGGCACAACATAGGTTAGGTTAAGGCACAACATAGGTTAGGTTAAGGCACAACATAGGTTAGGTTAAGGCACAACATAGGTTAGGTTAAGGCACAACATAGGTTAGGTTAAGGCACAACATAGGTTAGGTTAAGGCACAACATAGGTTAGGTTAAGGCACAACATAGGTTAGGTTAAGGCACAACATAGGTTAGGTTAAGGCACAACGTAGGTTAGGTTAAGGCACAACGTAGGTTAGGTTAAGGCACAACGTAGGTTAGGTTAAGGCACAACGTAGGTTAGGTTAAGGCACAACGTAGGTTAGGTTAA
>NW_026047746.1:67500-70000 GCF_023864345.2 Schistocerca serialis cubense | reverse complement strand
GCCTGCACCGTCGCAGGCTGGCCCTATCTTCTTTAGCGCCAGGAGACGGGACCGACGGAGGGTTGGACCCATCCATCGGCAAGATGGAATGCCGAGGCCCCCCTGGGCAACAGGAGCGTGGAAGTATCCCAGGGGGGTGTCCGCCGGAAGGCGGAACCATCTCCTGACGGCGGCCCGGATGGTGACGTCGGCCGACTTCAATGCACCAACCCGGGTGCGGCTGAGGGCCAGCCCGTGGTACAGGCCAGGGAGAAGTACGTTGGTGAGAGCGTGGAGGCGCTGTTGCGGCTTCAGCGGAGCTCGGGAGATGACGTCAAGCTGCTCCACCAGGTGGCGACGTGGGTTGAAGACACAGCGACCCGCCGTGGAAAATTGCAGCCCCAGGTACCGGAAGGTTTCACCCACACGCAGGGCAGGCAAGGTGGTGTTGCCTGCTGTGAAGGTGACATTGCTGTCCACCTTCACCTTCTTCTCGCGCCCTGACGCGACTAAGGCGAGGGTGAAACACTTCCGGGCGTTGATCTGCAGCCCCAGGTGGGCGAGGGCTGCGGTAGCTGCGTCGATGAGGGACTGCAAGCCCCTCGGGGTCGCTGCAAACAGCAAGACGTCATCTGCAAAGGCCGCAGCGTTGACTCTGCGACCGAGGATCCGAGCTCCGATGTGGGAGGGCAGTTGGCCTAAAACGTAGTCCACCGCAAAGTTGAACAGGAGGGGGGAGAGGGGATCGCCCTGGCGAACGCCCCGTGCTGGCTGCACAGACACGCCCACGCCGGCGCCGTCCGCTATCACTGTCGTGCTGCCCTCGTAGCACCGCTCGACATACTCGACAAAGCAATCCGGTAGGCCATGCGCCTTCAGCACGGGGCGAAGGGCAGCATGATCCACCGAATCGAATGCCTTCGATACGTCGATCGATGCCACAAAGACAGAGCGGCAGGAGCGGACTGCGTCGGTGAGAGCAGTGTCCAAGATGAAAGTATTTTCCAACATCCCATCCCGAGGGATGAATGCCCGCTGACGTTCGTCCACAGCACAAGCGCGCATCAGGCGTGACGCGAGAACCTTGTGAAAGGTCCGCGCCAACACCGAGCAGACCGTAATGGGGCGAAAGTCAGCGGGGGATGTTGGTGCAGCCGTTTTCGGGAGAAGGGACGTCCGCGCGCGAAGCAGGCGTTCCGGAAGGGCGCGGGCCAGAAGGAAGAGATTCATCACTTTCACCAGGACTTCATGCGGTAGGCGCCGCAACTCCGCTGGGGTAAGGCCGTCAGGCCCAGCTGCTGATCCCCTGGGCGGCAACGCGGCGGCGACCTCCTCATGTGTGACCGGCCCCCATAGGCACTCAAGAGCGACAGGCTCCGAGTGCGGGAGGAGGCGGTCACGGATGAAGCCCGCAGTGGAGACGGGCTTCTTAGTGAAGAGGTCCGCCCAGAAGTCCAGCAGACCAGGGATGGCAGGTGGCGGCTGGAGCAGGGTGCCATCCAAGAGGCCGCGCACGCAACGTGCACGCGACCGTCGGAAGGCATCCTGCGTTCTTGCGTATTCCCAGCGGCGCCGCTTGCGCTTCTGCGTCGGCGGCGCGGCAGGCGGCCGCTTCGATGGTTGGCGCGGCCGCTGTGTCCTGGTGATCGATCTCTCCCCTCTGGACCCGACCGACGCAAGGGCATCCGGGAGCATGCCCAGGATGACATCGGGCGGCGTGCCCCGCCCCAGACCTATGACTCGATCCAGGGCAGAGAAACGCTGGGCGGAAGCAGGTAGCCCCGCCAGATGCTCCCAGATGGCGGCGTCAGTCGGCCCCTCCGGCGGCGGCCCGGTGGTGTCGGCCGCGAAGTCCTCGGCTGCGTCGACGGGCGGCGCAGCGGCCTCGCCCGCGTCAGGCGGCGGGCTCGCTGCTCCCCGGTGGGACGCCGGCTCTTCCCCCCGACCGATCTCAAGCGCCTCCATGAACTGGCGGACAAGCTGCTTGTGGGCAGCTTGCCGCCGTCGGCACTTGATTGCCTCAAGCGTTCGGTCGGGGAACATCCTGATGAGCTCTTGATTAACAAAGAAGAACCGGGCGTCCCTCTCAAGGAACAATTCGGCTTCCGCCTTGGCGAGCGACAGGACTTCTTAAGAGAGTCATAGTTACTCCCGCCGTTTACCCGCGCTTGCTTGAATTTCTTCACGTTGACATTCAGAGCACTGGGCAGAAATCACATTGCGTCAACACCCGCTAGGGCCATCGCAATGCTTTGTTTTAATTAGACAGTCGGATTCCCCCAGTCCGTGCCAGTTCTGAGTTGATCGTTGAATGGCGGCCGAAGAGAATCCGCGCACCCGCGCGCCCCCGGAGGAGCACGCTAAGGCGGACGCGGCCTCGCAGCAAGGAAGATCCGTGGGAGGCCAAGGCACGGGACCGAGCTCGGATCCTGCACGCAGGTTGAAGCACCGGGGCGCGAACGCCGCGCAGGCGCGCGCATCCTGCACCGCCGGCCAGCACGAGGCCGACCAACGGCGAGAG
>NW_026047746.1:57500-62500 GCF_023864345.2 Schistocerca serialis cubense | reverse complement strand
AGCCATTCGCGGTTTCACCTTAATGCGGCTTGTACTGAGACATGCATGGCTTAATCTTTGAGACAAGCATATGACTACTGGCAGGATCAACCAGGGAGCTGCGTCAACTAGAGCTGAGCAGCCGGCCGCCCGGGAGTGTGTCCCGGGGGCCCGCGCGAACACGCAAGCGTCCGCTCAATTATTCTGCAAACAGGAGGAGGCTGAGCTCCCCTGCACAACACACCTCGAAACCCTCTCAGGTCCCGGCGGCGCGCAGCGCCGTCCTAAGTACTTGGTCGGGTTCGAGAGAGGCGCAATCGCCCGGAGTTAGGCGAGTAGACGCTTTAGGTGCGACCACCCGTGCTCCCAACTGAGCTTGCCGCTGCCGACAGAGGCCCGGGAGCGTGCTGTCGTGGCATTGCCGGCGGGAGACAACACGCGCCACCTACGGTGACCGGCAGCTCCAACGCCAGCGCCACAGAAGGACAAAAGCCCCACTTGGGTGCCGAAGCGAACTCTCCCAGCACAGCGCACGCGCCAACACGTCCGCACAGCTGCGATACAAACCACCTGCGAGAACCGCTGGGGCGACCGAGCAGCAGACGGCGTCGCGGCGCCGAGCGCCGGGCGGCGGCGCATCCTCAGCGCACACAGTCCTCAATCGGACCAGCACACTGCAGATGGCCACCGCGCTTCGCACCGGGCCCGCGAGGACCTACTTTGGCCGCAAGGCGCCGCGAGCAGGGGGCGCCGGCGCGCAGCTGCGCCGCCTGCCGCGTCCGTCGGCCGGCGCGCCTGCCACTGGCCGCCCCCACCAGCCGGCTGTAGCGCGTGCGCCCACGCACCGCGCTGCCAGCACGCCGGGCGGCCCCCCCTCACCGGCCGGGGACGGTCCCACCCAGCCACCGCCGCGTATCGCCTCACACCCAGATCCCCTTTCGCGTTCGTGGGCATGGTGGGTCCCCTTTCACGTTCGTGGGCATGGTGGGTATCCCTGAAACAACCGGTTAATAGCTCGACCGATCGTCGCCAACACTGATTCACCTCTAGCGAGAACAACCGCACCACAACGGGTTACCTGTTGTTCATTTGCGTAACGTCACCAGCAAACGTAGACGTCCATCGCCATTTGCAACGAGTATTGCATGCCTGTGTCAGGTGTCACAACACACTACGTCTGCCCACATAGACGCAACAACATGTGCACGCCTCGAGAACACGTGGAAGGTAGCCCCCGTACGTATGCGGTGTCCATTGCGCGAACGACTGTCAGCCGGCCTCTGCAGGATGTCGCAGATGTGGAACGCGGTGCAACATGCTATCACGGTGTGTGAGAAGAGACGACTACGTCCGAATACACGCTCCACTACATCAACAGACTGCTCATGCTGATCGCCATCCAGGGCGTCCGTTCCTCCCACACGTCTGAATGGCGTACCACACTGCAATCCAGCTCTTATAGGGAGACGACACGTAGCTGCGTGCACAATATTTGGACTGTATGGTCTGCCGTTGCTAGGCGCAGTCGTCGTACGGTCACACATGTGCCACGATGTATCATTCAGTACATACGGACCAATGTGCAGTACAGTTTGTGGGTTTTGCGTACATCGGCGGACAGGTGACAGGCCGTACCACAACGTAGGCTGAGTACGTCGGCATGCGAAGGGCATTGAACATGCAAACTTCTCAACGACCAGCTTGCGAAGGCAGGGGGGAAGGGGGGGGGGCATGTACGTCCTGCTGCTATCCACATTACAGTGTATAGCAGGAGCATGTGGAAAGTCAGCAACACCTGCAAGGTGTTTAACATGACGCGATACACAGGGGACCGGGCAGTGCGAATAGCGAACTATATTGCGAGGGTTGCGGTTAGGCAACACTACACTAATTTAACGAGTTGCATAACAATTACAGAGCAGGTTCAGCGACAACGTGCGTCAGGTTAAGGCGCAATATAGGTTAGGTTGAGGCACAATATAGGTTAGGTTAAGGCACAACATGGGTTACGTTAAGGCACAAATTGGGTTACGTTAAGGCACAACATGGGTTACGTTAAGGCACAACATGGGTTACGTTAAGGCACAAATTAGGTTACGTTAAGGCACAAATTAGGTTACGTTAAGGCACAAATTAGGTTACGTTAAGGCACAAATTAGGTTACGTTAAGGCACAAATTAGGTTACGTTAAGGCACAAATTAGGTTACGTTAAGGCACAAATTAGGTTACGTTAAGGCACAAATTAGGTTACGTTAAGGCACAAATTAGGTTACGTTAAGGCACAAATTAGGTTACGTTAAGGCACAAATTAGGTTACGTTAAGGCACAAATTAGGTTACGTTAAGGCACAAATTAGGTTACGTTAAGGCACAAATTAGGTTACGTTAAGGCACAAATTAGGTTACGTTAAGGCACAAATTAGGTTACGTTAAGGCACAAATTAGGTTACGTTAAGGTACAATATGGGTTAGGTTAAGGTACAATATGGGTTAGGTTAAGGTACAATATGGGTTAGGTTAAGGTACAATATGGGTTAGGTTAAGGTACAATATGGGTTAGGTTAAGGCACAACGTAGGTTAGGTTAAGGCACAACGTAGGTTAGGTTAAGGCACAACATAGGTTAGGTTAAGGCACAACATAGGTTAGGTTAAGGCACAACATAGGTTAGGTTAAGGCACAACATAGGTTAGGTTAAGGCACAACATAGGTTAGGTTAAGGCACAACATAGGTTAGGTTAAGGCACAACATAGGTTAGGTTAAGGCACAACATAGGTTAGGTTAAGGCACAACATAGGTTAGGTTAAGGCACAACATAGGTTAGGTTAAGGCACAACGTAGGTTAGGTTAAGGCACAACGTAGGTTAGGTTAAGGCACAACGTAGGTTAGGTTAAGGCACAACGTAGGTTAGGTTAAGGCACAACGTAGGTTAGGTTAAGGCACAACGTAGGTTAGGTTAAGGCACAACGTAGGTTAGGTTAAGGCACAACGTAGGTTAGGTTAAGGCACAACGTAGGTTAGGTTAAGGCACAACGTAGGTTAGGTTAAGGCACAACGTAGGTTAGGTTAAGGCACAACATAGGTTAGGTTAAGGCACAACATAGGTTAGGTTAAGGCACAACATAGGTTAGGTTAAGGCACAACATAGGTTAGGTTAAGGCACAACATAGGTTAGGTTAAGGCACAACATAGGTTAGGTTAAGGCACAACATAGGTTAGGTTAAGGCACAACATAGGTTAGGTTAAGGCACAACATAGGTTAGGTTAAGGCACAACATAGGTTAGGTTAAGGCACAACATAGGTTAGGTTAAGGCACAACATAGGTTAGGTTAAGGCACAACATAGGTTAGGTTAAGGCACAACGTAGGTTAGGTTAAGGCACAACGTAGGTTAGGTTAAGGCACAACGTAGGTTAGGTTAAGGCACAACGTAGGTTAGGTTAAGGCACAACGTAGGTTAGGTTAAGGCACAACGTAGGTTAGGTTAAGGCACAACGTAGGTTAGGTTAAGGCACAACGTAGGTTAGGTTAAGGTACAACGTAGGTTAGGTTAAGGTACAACGTAGGTTAGGTTAAGGTACAACGTAGGTTAGGTTAAGGTACAACGTAGGTTAGGTTAAGGTACAACGTAGGTTAGGTTAAGGTACAACGTAGGTTAGGTTAAGGTACAACGTAGGTTAGGTTAAGGTACAACGTAGGTTAGGTTAAGGTACAACGTAGGTTAGGTTAAGGTACAACGTAGGTTAGGTTAAGGTACAACGTAGGTTAGGTGAAGGCGCAATGTAGGTTAGGTTAAGGTACGATATACCTTAGGTTAAGGTACAATATCGCTTAGGTTAAGGTACAATATAGCTTAGGTTAAGGTACACGTTGTAGGGAAAGGTGTATTTTGGGGGGGGAGGGGGCGGCAGGTTCGTTGATAGTGATTATCGTAAGTGCATGCCTGCGGGATCATCCGATTTGTCACGTCAGGATGCACTTGTGGCTCATGACAGGCGGCGCTCCGATTCCAAGGTTGTGGCAGATCTGTGTCTTTCATTCCTGCCATTGTTTGTGTACTGTGACAGGAGGCAGTATTGTGATGTTGGGTGCACCCCTGTGTAGGACATGTGTGGGTGTTCGTGGCTTAGCTGAGCAATGGCGGATGTCGGAAGGGTGGGATATTCTGTTTTCTGGGTGGACCTCCCGGTCTGGTTATGATAGTGTGGATTGTGTAATGTGGCGGAGAGGATGCACCGGATGTTCTTCCATGCTGGTGGTTAGATATTGTGTGTGTGCCTGTTAGAGGCAGAGAGTAGTGTGTGATAGTGTCTGGCTGACGTGTGGTTCTCATTGTGTGCAGAGTCTTTCAGCATGTATAGGGACGGTTGTATATATTATCTGTATTCTGATGGCTCTGCATCTATTACTAATCAGTGCCGTGTATACGGTTACTCTGGTTCCAGTCGAAACTGTTCTATCTCTGTACATTAGTGACACTGCGGCTCCACTATGTTGCCGCCCCTGTCGGCCGTTTCCCCCAGTGTGTGGCTAATGATTATCAGCAATCAGTCTATTAGTCAATACCGGTAGTGTGACGACGTGAAATGTCCGGGATGGGGGAAGCTACACGCTTCCCGTGGGTCAGGGCCTAGAAAGACTCTTCCCACGCAGGAGGCTCGGACTGTCATTACTCTTCCGAGAAATATATTTGCCCAGCGTTTTTTGCGACTGCGAGTGCGACGCGTACGAGTACCGACATGGATGGGGCGCTTCCTAGCTGATCGCTCAGCATCGGAGAAATATATTTGCCCAACGTTTTTTGCGACTGCGAGTGCAACGCCCAAGGGTACCGACGTGGATGGGGCGCTTCCTAGCTGATCGCTCGGCATGGGAATCCGTACAGTGAGCAATGCGATCGCGTCTGTAGCTTGTACGTGGTACAGCTCGCAGCTCATGTATAGGGACAGCGGGAATGTCGCATATTGGACATAACTCTTCATGAAACGCAAGTTATAGGTGTGGATTGCACATTACGACT
>NW_026047746.1:45000-50000 GCF_023864345.2 Schistocerca serialis cubense | reverse complement strand
CAAAATAGAACCGAGGTCCTATTCCATTATTCCATGCACACAGTATTCAGGCGGGCTTGCCTGCTTTAAGCACTCTAATTTGTTCAAAGTAAACGTGCCGGCCCACCGAGACACTCAATAAAGAGCACCCTGGTAGGATTTCAACGGGGTCCGCCTCGGGACGCACGAGCACGCACGAGGCGGTCGCACGCCTTCGGCTCGCCCCACCCGCAGGACGTCCCACGATACATGCCAGTTAAACACCGACGGGCGGTGAACCAACAGCGTGGGACACAAATCCAACTACGAGCTTTTTAACCGCAACAACTTTAATATACGCTATTGGAGCTGGAATTACCGCGGCTGCTGGCACCAGACTTGCCCTCCAATAGATACTCGTTAAAGGATTTAAAGTGTACTCATTCCGATTACGGGGCCTCGGATGAGTCCCGTATCGTTATTTTTCGTCACTACCTCCCCGTGCCGGGAGTGGGTAATTTGCGCGCCTGCTGCCTTCCTTGGATGTGGTAGCCGTTTCTCAGGCTCCCTCTCCGGAATCGAACCCTGATTCCCCGTTACCCGTTACAACCATGGTAGGCGCAGAACCTACCATCGACAGTTGATAAGGCAGACATTTGAAAGATGCGTCGCCGGTACGAGGACCGTGCGATCAGCCCAAAGTTATTCAGAGTCACCAAGGCAAACGGACCGGACGAGCCGACCGATTGGTTTTGATCTAATAAAAGCGTCCCTTCCATCTCTGGTCGGGACTCTGTTTGCATGTATTAGCTCTAGAATTACCACAGTTATCCAAGTAACGTGGGTACGATCTAAGGAACCATAACTGATTTAATGAGCCATTCGCGGTTTCACCTTAATGCGGCTTGTACTGAGACATGCATGGCTTAATCTTTGAGACAAGCATATGACTACTGGCAGGATCAACCAGGGAGCTGCGTCAACTAGAGCTGAGCAGCCGGCCGCCCGGGAGTGTGTCCCGGGGGCCCGCGCGAACACGCAAGCGTCCGCTCAATTATTCTGCAAACAGGAGGAGGCTGAGCTCCCCTGCACAACACACCTCGAAACCCTCTCAGGTCCCGGCGGCGCGCAGCGCCGTCCTAAGTACTTGGTCGGGTTCGAGAGAGGCGCAATCGCCCGGAGTTAGGCGAGTAGACGCTTTAGGTGCGACCACCCGTGCTCCCAACTGAGCTTGCCGCTGCCGACAGAGGCCCGGGAGCGTGCTGTCGTGGCATTGCCGGCGGGAGACAACACGCGCCACCTACGGTGACCGGCAGCTCCAACGCCAGCGCCACAGAAGGACAAAAGCCCCACTTGGGTGCCGAAGCGAACTCTCCCAGCACAGCGCACGCGCCAACACGTCCGCACAGCTGCGATACAAACCACCTGCGAGAACCGCTGGGGCGACCGAGCAGCAGACGGCGTCGCGGCGCCGAGCGCCGGGCGGCGGCGCATCCTCAGCGCACACAGTCCTCAATCGGACCAGCACACTGCAGATGGCCACCGCGCTTCGCACCGGGCCCGCGAGGACCTACTTTGGCCGCAAGGCGCCGCGAGCAGGGGGCGCCGGCGCGCAGCTGCGCCGCCTGCCGCGTCCGTCGGCCGGCGCGCCTGCCACTGGCCGCCCCCACCAGCCGGCTGTAGCGCGTGCGCCCACGCACCGCGCTGCCAGCACGCCGGGCGGCCCCCCCTCACCGGCCGGGGACGGTCCCACCCAGCCACCGCCGCGTATCGCCTCACACCCAGATCCCCTTTCGCGTTCGTGGGCATGGTGGGTCCCCTTTCACGTTCGTGGGCATGGTGGGTATCCCTGAAACAACCGGTTAATAGCTCGACCGATCGTCGCCAACACTGATTCACCTCTAGCGAGAACAACCGCACCACAACGGGTTACCTGTTGTTCATTTGCGTAACGTCACCAGCAAACGTAGACGTCCATCGCCATTTGCAACGAGTATTGCATGCCTGTGTCAGGTGTCACAACACACTACGTCTGCCCACATAGACGCAACAACATGTGCACGCCTCGAGAACACGTGGAAGGTAGCCCCCGTACGTATGCGGTGTCCATTGCGCGAACGACTGTCAGCCGGCCTCTGCAGGATGTCGCAGATGTGGAACGCGGTGCAACATGCTATCACGGTGTGTGAGAAGAGACGACTACGTCCGAATACACGCTCCACTACATCAACAGACTGCTCATGCTGATCGCCATCCAGGGCGTCCGTTCCTCCCACACGTCTGAATGGCGTACCACACTGCAATCCAGCTCTTATAGGGAGACGACACGTAGCTGCGTGCACAATATTTGGACTGTATGGTCTGCCGTTGCTAGGCGCAGTCGTCGTACGGTCACACATGTGCCACGATGTATCATTCAGTACATACGGACCAATGTGCAGTACAGTTTGTGGGTTTTGCGTACATCGGCGGACAGGTGACAGGCCGTACCACAACGTAGGCTGAGTACGTCGGCATGCGAAGGGCATTGAACATGCAAACTTCTCAACGACCAGCTTGCGAAGGCAGGGGGGAAGGGGGGGGGCATGTACGTCCTGCTGCTATCCACATTACAGTGTATAGCAGGAGCATGTGGAAAGTCAGCAACACCTGCAAGGTGTTTAACATGACGCGATACACAGGGGACCGGGCAGTGCGAATAGCGAACTATATTGCGAGGGTTGCGGTTAGGCAACACTACACTAATTTAACGAGTTGCATAACAATTACAGAGCAGGTTCAGCGACAACGTGCGTCAGGTTAAGGCGCAATATAGGTTAGGTTGAGGCACAATATAGGTTAGGTTAAGGCACAACATGGGTTACGTTAAGGCACAAATTGGGTTACGTTAAGGCACAACATGGGTTACGTTAAGGCACAACATGGGTTACGTTAAGGCACAAATTAGGTTACGTTAAGGCACAAATTAGGTTACGTTAAGGCACAAATTAGGTTACGTTAAGGCACAAATTAGGTTACGTTAAGGCACAAATTAGGTTACGTTAAGGCACAAATTAGGTTACGTTAAGGCACAAATTAGGTTACGTTAAGGCACAAATTAGGTTACGTTAAGGCACAAATTAGGTTACGTTAAGGCACAAATTAGGTTACGTTAAGGCACAAATTAGGTTACGTTAAGGCACAAATTAGGTTACGTTAAGGCACAAATTAGGTTACGTTAAGGCACAAATTAGGTTACATTAAGGCACAAATTAGGTTACGTTAAGGTACAATATGGGTTAGGTTAAGGTACAATATGGGTTAGGTTAAGGTACAATATGGGTTAGGTTAAGGTACAATATGGGTTAGGTTAAGGTACAATATGGGTTAGGTTAAGGCACAACGTAGGTTAGGTTAAGGCACAACGTAGGTTAGGTTAAGGCACAACATAGGTTAGGTTAAGGCACAACATAGGTTAGGTTAAGGCACAACATAGGTTAGGTTAAGGCACAACATAGGTTAGGTTAAGGCACAACATAGGTTAGGTTAAGGCACAACATAGGTTAGGTTAAGGCACAACATAGGTTAGGTTAAGGCACAACATAGGTTAGGTTAAGGCACAACATAGGTTAGGTTAAGGCACAACATAGGTTAGGTTAAGGCACAACGTAGGTTAGGTTAAGGCACAACGTAGGTTAGGTTAAGGCACAACGTAGGTTAGGTTAAGGCACAACGTAGGTTAGGTTAAGGCACAACGTAGGTTAGGTTAAGGCACAACGTAGGTTAGGTTAAGGCACAACGTAGGTTAGGTTAAGGCACAACGTAGGTTAGGTTAAGGCACAACGTAGGTTAGGTTAAGGCACAACGTAGGTTAGGTTAAGGCACAACGTAGGTTAGGTTAAGGCACAACGTAGGTTAGGTTAAGGCACAACGTAGGTTAGGTTAAGGCACAACGTAGGTTAGGTTAAGGCACAACGTAGGTTAGGTTAAGGCACAACATAGGTTAGGTTAAGGCACAACATAGGTTAGGTTAAGGCACAACATAGGTTAGGTTAAGGCACAACATAGGTTAGGTTAAGGCACAACATAGGTTAGGTTAAGGCACAACATAGGTTAGGTTAAGGCACAACATAGGTTAGGTTAAGGCACAACATAGGTTAGGTTAAGGCACAACATAGGTTAGGTTAAGGCACAACATAGGTTAGGTTAAGGCACAACGTAGGTTAGGTTAAGGCACAACGTAGGTTAGGTTAAGGCACAACGTAGGTTAGGTTAAGGCACAACGTAGGTTAGGTTAAGGCACAACGTAGGTTAGGTTAAGGCACAACGTAGGTTAGGTTAAGGCACAACGTAGGTTAGGTTAAGGTACAACGTAGGTTAGGTTAAGGTACAACGTAGGTTAGGTTAAGGTACAACGTAGGTTAGGTTAAGGTACAACGTAGGTTAGGTTAAGGTACAACGTAGGTTAGGTTAAGGTACAACGTAGGTTAGGTTAAGGTACAACGTAGGTTAGGTTAAGGTACAACGTAGGTTAGGTTAAGGTACAACGTAGGTTAGGTGAAGGCGCAATGTAGGTTAGGTTAAGGTACGATATACCTTAGGTTAAGGTACAATATCGCTTAGGTTAAGGTACAATATAGCTTAGGTTAAGGTACACGTTGTAGGGAAAGGTGTATTTTGGGGGGGGAGGGGGCGGCAGGTTCGTTGATAGTGATTATCGTAAGTGCATGCCTGCGGGATCATCCGATTTGTCACGTCAGGATGCACTTGTGGCTCATGACAGGCGGCGCTCCGATTCCAAGGTTGTGGCAGATCTGTGTCTTTCATTCCTGCCATTGTTTGTGTACTGTGACAGGAGGCAGTATTGTGATGTTGGGTGCACCCCTGTGTAGGACATGTGTGGGTGTTCGTGGCTTAGCTGAGCAATGGCGGATGTCGGAAGGGTGGGATATTCTGTTTTCTGGGTGGACCTCCCGGTCTGGTTATGATAGTGTGGATTGTGTAATGTGGCGGAGAGGATGCACCGGATGTTCTTCCATGCTGGTGGTTAGATATTGTGTGTG
>NW_026047746.1:32500-37500 GCF_023864345.2 Schistocerca serialis cubense | reverse complement strand
AACTAGGGCGGTATCTGATCGCCTTCGAACCTCTAACTTTCGTTCTTGATTAATGAAAACATACTTGGCAAATGCTTTCGCTTCTGTTCGTCTTGCGACGATCCAAGAATTTCACCTCTAACGTCGCAATACGAATGCCCCCGCCTGTCCCTATTAATCATTACCTCGGGTTCCGAAAACCAACAAAATAGAACCGAGGTCCTATTCCATTATTCCATGCACACAGTATTCAGGCGGGCTTGCCTGCTTTAAGCACTCTAATTTGTTCAAAGTAAACGTGCCGGCCCACCGAGACACTCAATAAAGAGCACCCTGGTAGGATTTCAACGGGGTCCGCCTCGGGACGCACGAGCACGCACGAGGCGGTCGCACGCCTTCGGCTCGCCCCACCGGCAGGACGTCCCACGATACATGCCAGTTAAACACCGACGGGCGGTGAACCAACAGCGTGGGACACAAATCCAACTACGAGCTTTTTAACCGCAACAACTTTAATATACGCTATTGGAGCTGGAATTACCGCGGCTGCTGGCACCAGACTTGCCCTCCAATAGATACTCGTTAAAGGATTTAAAGTGTACTCATTCCGATTACGGGGCCTCGGATGAGTCCCGTATCGTTATTTTTCTTCACTACCTCCCCGTGCCGGGAGTGGGTAATTTGCGCGCCTGCTGCCTTCCTTGGATGTGGTAGCCGTTTCTCAGGCTCCCTCTCCGGAATCGAACCCTGATTCCCCGTTACCCGTTACAACCATGGTAGGCGCAGAACCTACCATCGACAGTTGATAAGGCAGACATTTGAAAGATGCGTCGCCGGTACGAGGACCGTGCGATCAGCCCAAAGTTATTCAGAGTCACCAAGGCAAACGGACCGGACGAGCCGACCGATTGGTTTTGATCTAATAAAAGCGTCCCTTCCATCTCTGGTCGGGACTCTGTTTGCATGTATTAGCTCTAGAATTACCACAGTTATCCAAGTAACGTGGGTACGATCTAAGGAACCATAACTGATTTAATGAGCCATTCGCGGTTTCACCTTAATGCGGCTTGTACTGAGACATGCATGGCTTAATCTTTGAGACAAGCATATGACTACTGGCAGGATCAACCAGGGAGCTGCGTCAACTAGAGCTGAGCAGCCGGCCGCCCGGGAGTGTGTCCCGGGGGCCCGCGCGAACACGCAAGCGTCCGCTCAATTATTCTGCAAACAGGAGGAGGCTGAGCTCCCCTGCACAACACACCTCGAAACCCTCTCAGGTCCCGGCGGCGCGCAGCGCCGTCCTAAGTACTTGGTCGGGTTCGAGAGAGGCGCAATCGCCCGGAGTTAGGCGAGTAGACGCTTTAGGTGCGACCACCCGTGCTCCCAACTGAGCTTGCCGCTGCCGACAGAGGCCCGGGAGCGTGCTGTCGTGGCATTGCCGGCGGGAGACAACACGCGCCACCTACGGTGACCGGCAGCTCCAACGCCAGCGCCACAGAAGGACAAAAGCCCCACTTGGGTGCCGAAGCGAACTCTCCCAGCACAGCGCACGCGCCAACACGTCCGCACAGCTGCGATACAAACCACCTGCGAGAACCGCTGGGGCGACCGAGCAGCAGACGGCGTCGCGGCGCCGAGCGCCGGGCGGCGGCGCATCCTCAGCGCACACAGTCCTCAATCGGACCAGCACACTGCAGATGGCCACCGCGCTTCGCACCGGGCCCGCGAGGACCTACTTTGGCCGCAAGGCGCCGCGAGCAGGGGGCGCCGGCGCGCAGCTGCGCCGCCTGCCGCGTCCGTCGGCCGGCGCGCCTGCCACTGGCCGCCCCCACCAGCCGGCTGTAGCGCGTGCGCCCACGCACCGCGCTGCCAGCACGCCGGGCGGCCCCCCCTCACCGGCCGGGGACGGTCCCACCCAGCCACCGCCGCGTATCGCCTCACACCCAGATCCCCTTTCGCGTTCGTGGGCATGGTGGGTCCCCTTTCACGTTCGTGGGCATGGTGGGTATCCCTGAAACAACCGGTTAATAGCTCGACCGATCGTCGCCAACACTGATTCACCTCTAGCGAGAACAACCGCACCACAACGGGTTACCTGTTGTTCATTTGCGTAACGTCACCAGCAAACGTAGACGTCCATCGCCATTTGCAACGAGTATTGCATGCCTGTGTCAGGTGTCACAACACACTACGTCTGCCCACATAGACGCAACAACATGTGCACGCCTCGAGAACACGTGGAAGGTAGCCCCCGTACGTATGCGGTGTCCATTGCGCGAACGACTGTCAGCCGGCCTCTGCAGGATGTCGCAGATGTGGAACGCGGTGCAACATGCTATCACGGTGTGTGAGAAGAGACGACTACGTCCGAATACACGCTCCACTACATCAACAGACTGCTCATGCTGATCGCCATCCAGGGCGTCCGTTCCTCCCACACGTCTGAATGGCGTACCACACTGCAATCCAGCTCTTATAGGGAGACGACACGTAGCTGCGTGCACAATATTTGGACTGTATGGTCTGCCGTTGCTAGGCGCAGTCGTCGTACGGTCACACATGTGCCACGATGTATCATTCAGTACATACGGACCAATGTGCAGTACAGTTTGTGGGTTTTGCGTACATCGGCGGACAGGTGACAGGCCGTACCACAACGTAGGCTGAGTACGTCGGCATGCGAAGGGCATTGAACATGCAAACTTCTCAACGACCAGCTTGCGAAGGCAGGGGGGAAGGGGGGGGGGGCATGTACGTCCTGCTGCTATCCACATTACAGTGTATAGCAGGAGCATGTGGAAAGTCAGCAACACCTGCAAGGTGTTTAACATGACGCGATACACAGGGGACCGGGCAGTGCGAATAGCGAACTATATTGCGAGGGTTGCGGTTAGGCAACACTACACTAATTTAACGAGTTGCATAACAATTACAGAGCAGGTTCAGCGACAACGTGCGTCAGGTTAAGGCGCAATATAGGTTAGGTTGAGGCACAATATAGGTTAGGTTAAGGCACAACATGGGTTACGTTAAGGCACAAATTGGGTTACGTTAAGGCACAACATGGGTTACGTTAAGGCACAACATGGGTTACGTTAAGGCACAAATTAGGTTACGTTAAGGCACAAATTAGGTTACGTTAAGGCACAAATTAGGTTACGTTAAGGCACAAATTAGGTTACGTTAAGGCACAAATTAGGTTACGTTAAGGCACAAATTAGGTTACGTTAAGGCACAAATTAGGTTACGTTAAGGCACAAATTAGGTTACGTTAAGGCACAAATTAGGTTACGTTAAGGCACAAATTAGGTTACGTTAAGGCACAAATTAGGTTACGTTAAGGCACAAATTAGGTTACGTTAAGGCACAAATTAGGTTACGTTAAGGCACAAATTAGGTTACGTTAAGGTACAATATGGGTTAGGTTAAGGTACAATATGGGTTAGGTTAAGGTACAATATGGGTTAGGTTAAGGTACAATATGGGTTAGGTTAAGGTACAATATGGGTTAGGTTAAGGCACAACGTAGGTTAGGTTAAGGCACAACGTAGGTTAGGTTAAGGCACAACATAGGTTAGGTTAAGGCACAACATAGGTTAGGTTAAGGCACAACATAGGTTAGGTTAAGGCACAACATAGGTTAGGTTAAGGCACAACATAGGTTAGGTTAAGGCACAACATAGGTTAGGTTAAGGCACAACATAGGTTAGGTTAAGGCACAACATAGGTTAGGTTAAGGCACAACATAGGTTAGGTTAAGGCACAACATAGGTTAGGTTAAGGCACAACATAGGTTAGGTTAAGGCACAACATAGGTTAGGTTAAGGCACAACGTAGGTTAGGTTAAGGCACAACGTAGGTTAGGTTAAGGCACAACGTAGGTTAGGTTAAGGCACAACGTAGGTTAGGTTAAGGCACAACGTAGGTTAGGTTAAGGCACAACGTAGGTTAGGTTAAGGCACAACGTAGGTTAGGTTAAGGCACAACGTAGGTTAGGTTAAGGCACAACGTAGGTTAGGTTAAGGCACAACGTAGGTTAGGTTAAGGCACAACGTAGGTTAGGTTAAGGCACAACATAGGTTAGGTTAAGGCACAACATAGGTTAGGTTAAGGCACAACATAGGTTAGGTTAAGGCACAACATAGGTTAGGTTAAGGCACAACATAGGTTAGGTTAAGGCACAACATAGGTTAGGTTAAGGCACAACATAGGTTAGGTTAAGGCACAACATAGGTTAGGTTAAGGCACAACATAGGTTAGGTTAAGGCACAACATAGGTTAGGTTAAGGCACAACATAGGTTAGGTTAAGGCACAACATAGGTTAGGTTAAGGCACAACATAGGTTAGGTTAAGGCACAACGTAGGTTAGGTTAAGGCACAACGTAGGTTAGGTTAAGGCACAACGTAGGTTAGGTTAAGGCACAACGTAGGTTAGGTTAAGGCACAACGTAGGTTAGGTTAAGGCACAACGTAGGTTAGGTTAAGGCACAACGTAGGTTAGGTTAAGGCACAACGTAGGTTAGGTTAAGGTACAACGTAGGTTAGGTTAAGGTACAACGTAGGTTAGGTTAAGGTACAACGTAGGTTAGGTTAAGGTACAACGTAGGTTAGGTTAAGGTACAACGTAGGTTAGGTTAAGGTACAACGTAGGTTAGGTTAAGGTACAACGTAGGTTAGGTTAAGGTACAACGTAGGTTAGGTTAAGGTACAACGTAGGTTAGGTTAAGGTACAACGTAGGTTAGGTTAAGGTACAACGTAGGTTAGGTGAAGGCGCAATGTAGGTTAGGTTAAGGTACGATATACCTTAGGTTAAGGTACAATATCGCTTAGGTTAAGGTACAATATAGCTTAGGTTAAGGTACACGTTGTAGGGAAAGGTGTATTTTGGGGGGGGAGGGGGCGGCAGGTTCGTTGATAGTGATTATCGTAAGTGCATGCCTGCGGGATCATCCGATTTGTCACGTCAGGATGCACTTGTGGCTCATGACAGGCGGCGCTCCGATTCCAAGGTTGTGGCAG
>NW_026047746.1:25000-27500 GCF_023864345.2 Schistocerca serialis cubense | reverse complement strand
GCAGCCCCAGATGGCCGAGGGCTGCGATGGCTGCGTCGATGAGGGACTGCAATCCCCTCGCGGTCGATGCAAAAAGCAGGACGTCATCTGCGAAGGCCGCAGCGTTGACTCTGCGGCCGAGGATCCGAGCTCCGATGTGGGAGGGAAGTTGACTCAAAACATAGTCCACCGCAAAATTGAAAAGGAGGGGGGAGAGGGGGTCACCCTGACGCACACCCCTTGCCGGCTGCAGGGGCACGCCCACGTCGGCGCCGCCCGCTATCACTGTCGTGCTACCCTCGTAACACCTTTCGACGTACTCAATAAAGCAATCCGGCAGGCCATGAGCCCTCAGCACGGGGCGGAGGGCAGCATGGTCCACCGAATCGAACGCTTTAGAGACGTCGATCGATGCCACAAAAACAGAGCGACAGGAGCGGACTGCGTCGGTGAGAGCAGTGTCCAAGATGAAGGTGTTTTCCAACATCCCATCCCGGGGGATGAATGCCCGCTGACGTTCGTCCACAGCACATGCACGCATCAGGCGTGACGCGAGAACCTTGTGAAAGGTCCGCGCCAACACCGAGCAGACCGTAATGGGGCGAAAGTCAGCGGGGGATGTTGGTGCAGCCGTTTTGGGGAGAAGTGACGTCCGGGCGCGAAGCAGACGCTCGGGGAGGGCGCGGGCCAGGAGGAAGAGGTTCAAGAGTTTCACCAGGACTTCATGCGGCAGGCGCCGCAGGTCCGCTGGAGTCAGGCCGTCCGGCCCGGCCGCCGATCCCCTGGGCGGCAAGGCAGCAGCGACCTCCTCACGTGTGACCGGCCCCCATAGGCACTCAGGAGCGACAGGCTCCGAGTGCGGGAGAAGGCGGTCACGGATGAAGCCAGCGGTGGAGATCGGCTTCTTCGTGAAGAGGTCCGCCCAGAAGTCCAGCAGACCGGGGATGTCGGGTGGCGGCTGCAGCAGGGTGCCGTCCAGCAAGCCGCGCACGCAACGTGCACGCGACCTGCGGAAGGCGTCCTGTGTCCGCGCGAACTCCCAGCGGCGCCGCTTGCGCTTCTGCAGCGGCAGGGCGGCAGGCGGCCGCTTGGATGATTGGCGCGGCCGCTGTGCCCTGGTGATCGACCTCTCCCCCCTGGACCCGACCGACGCAAGGGCATCCGGGAGCATGCCCAGGATGACATCGGGCGGCGTGCCCCGCCCCAGACCAATGACTCGATCCAGAGCAGAGAAACGCTGGGCGGAAGCAGGTAGCCCCGCCAGATGCTCCCAGATGGCGGCGTCAGTCGGCCCCTCCGGCGACGGCCCGGTGGTGTCGGCCGCGAAGTCCTCGGCTGCGTCGACGGGCGGCGCAGCGGCCTCGCCCGCGTCAGGCAGCGAGCTCGCTGCTCCCCGGCGGGACGCCGGCTCTTCCCCCCGACCGATCTCAAGCGCCTCCATGAATTGGCGGACAAGCTGCTTGTGGGCAGCTTGCCGCCGTCGGCACTTGATTGCCTCAAGCGTTCGGTCGGGGAACATCCTAATAAGCTCTTGATTAACGAAGAAGAACCGGGCGTCCCTCTCAAGGAACAGTTCGGCCTCTGCCTTGGCGAGCGACAGGACTTCTTCCTCCGTCCACCTCGCGCGATGCCTCTCCGTCACGATCTCAGCGTTGGCGGCCGCAAGGTGTTGGCGGCGGCGATGGACCCCGAGACCGTTCTTCGTGGTAAAAGTGCGGTGGCACTCACTGCAAGCAAAGGGAGCTACACAAACTATCGCATTTTCGTTACGGCCGGTTGGCCGGATAGGTGCTGGGGTAGCTGGGGTGGCACCTTCAGCGGAAGGGCCACCATCTCTTGTTTCTTGTAGGCTGCCCCCAACTATAAAGGGATAATGCGAGGGGGGGCTGGTAACCCCCCCAAGCCCCTGGTGCGGTCTTCCACTCTGCGAAAATCAGCGGGCCCACGAGAAGGGGAGAAGACCGCAGGAGAGGAGAGGCTAAGAGGGCTAGGCCCATGTATTGCGCATCACTCTCCCTGTAACTATAACCCAAGGAAGGCACCTCGCAGCAGCAGCACGACTACATCAAGACCGCACTTCGAAAAGCCAAGTCCGGATGCAGCCACACCGCCGCCACTTGGCCACCTTAACTTAAGAGAGTCATAGTTACTCCCGCCGTTTACCCGCGCTTGCTTGAATTTCTTCACGTTGACATTCAGAGCACTGGGCAGAAATCACATTGCGTCAACACCCGCTAGGGCCATCGCAATGCTTTGTTTTAATTAGACAGTCGGATTCCCCCAGTCCGTGCCAGTTCTGAGTTGATCGTTGAATGGCGGCCGAAGAGAATCCGCGCACCCGCGCGCCCCCGGAGGAGCACGCTAAGGCGGACGCGGCCTCGCAGCAAGGAAGATCCGTGGGAGGCCAAGGCACGGGACCGAGCTCGGATCCTGCACGCAGGTTGAAGCACCGGGGCGCGAACGCCGCGCAGGCGCGCGCATCCTGCACCGCCGGCCAGCACGAGGCCGACCAACGGCGAGA
>NW_026047746.1:15000-20000 GCF_023864345.2 Schistocerca serialis cubense | reverse complement strand
GAGCCATTCGCGGTTTCACCTTAATGCGGCTTGTACTGAGACATGCATGGCTTAATCTTTGAGACAAGCATATGACTACTGGCAGGATCAACCAGGGAGCTGCGTCAACTAGAGCTGAGCAGCCGGCCGCCCGGGAGTGTGTCCCGGGGGCCCGCGCGAACACGCAAGCGTCCGCTCAATTATTCTGCAAACAGGAGGAGGCTGAGCTCCCCTGCACAACACACCTCGAAACCCTCTCAGGTCCCGGCGGCGCGCAGCGCCGTCCTAAGTACTTGGTCGGGTTCGAGAGAGGCGCAATCGCCCGGAGTTAGGCGAGTAGACGCTTTAGGTGCGACCACCCGTGCTCCCAACTGAGCTTGCCGCTGCCGACAGAGGCCCGGGAGCGTGCTGTCGTGGCATTGCCGGCGGGAGACAACACGCGCCACCTACGGTGACCGGCAGCTCCAACGCCAGCGCCACAGAAGGACAAAAGCCCCACTTGGGTGCCGAAGCGAACTCTCCCAGCACAGCGCACGCGCCAACACGTCCGCACAGCTGCGATACAAACCACCTGCGAGAACCGCTGGGGCGACCGAGCAGCAGACGGCGTCGCGGCGCCGAGCGCCGGGCGGCGGCGCATCCTCAGCGCACACAGTCCTCAATCGGACCAGCACACTGCAGATGGCCACCGCGCTTCGCACCGGGCCCGCGAGGACCTACTTTGGCCGCAAGGCGCCGCGAGCAGGGGGCGCCGGCGCGCAGCTGCGCCGCCTGCCGCGTCCGTCGGCCGGCGCGCCTGCCACTGGCCGCCCCCACCAGCCGGCTGTAGCGCGTGCGCCCACGCACCGCGCTGCCAGCACGCCGGGCGGCCCCCCCTCACCGGCCGGGGACGGTCCCACCCAGCCACCGCCGCGTATCGCCTCACACCCAGATACCCTTTCGCGTTCGTGGGCATGGTGGGTCCCCTTTCACGTTCGTGGGCATGGTGGGTATCCCTGAAACAACCGGTTAATAGCTCGACCGATCGTCGCCAACACTGATTCACCTCTAGCGAGAACAACCGCACCACAACGGGTTACCTGTTGTTCATTTGCGTAACGTCACCAGCAAACGTAGACGTCCATCGCCATTTGCAACGAGTATTGCATGCCTGTGTCAGGTGTCACAACACACTACGTCTGCCCACATAGACGCAACAACATGTGCACGCCTCGAGAACACGTGGAAGGTAGCCCCCGTACGTATGCGGTGTCCATTGCGCGAACGACTGTCAGCCGGCCTCTGCAGGATGTCGCAGATGTGGAACGCGGTGCAACATGCTATCACGGTGTGTGAGAAGAGACGACTACGTCCGAATACACGCTCCACTACATCAACAGACTGCTCATGCTGATCGCCATCCAGGGCGTCCGTTCCTCCCACACGTCTGAATGGCGTACCACACTGCAATCCAGCTCTTATAGGGAGACGACACGTAGCTGCGTGCACAATATTTGGACTGTATGGTCTGCCGTTGCTAGGCGCAGTCGTCGTACGGTCACACATGTGCCACGATGTATCATTCAGTACATACGGACCAATGTGCAGTACAGTTTGTGGGTTTTGCGTACATCGGCGGACAGGTGACAGGCCGTACCACAACGTAGGCTGAGTACGTCGGCATGCGAAGGGCATTGAACATGCAAACTTCTCAACGACCAGCTTGCGAAGGCAGGGGGGAAGGGGGGGGGCATGTACGTCCTGCTGCTATCCACATTACAGTGTATAGCAGGAGCATGTGGAAAGTCAGCAACACCTGCAAGGTGTTTAACATGACGCGATACACAGGGGACCGGGCAGTGCGAATAGCGAACTATATTGCGAGGGTTGCGGTTAGGCAACACTACACTAATTTAACGAGTTGCATAACAATTACAGAGCAGGTTCAGCGACAACGTGCGTCAGGTTAAGGCGCAATATAGGTTAGGTTGAGGCACAATATAGGTTAGGTTAAGGCACAACATGGGTTACGTTAAGGCACAAATTGGGTTACGTTAAGGCACAACATGGGTTACGTTAAGGCACAACATGGGTTACGTTAAGGCACAAATTAGGTTACGTTAAGGCACAAATTAGGTTACGTTAAGGCACAAATTAGGTTACGTTAAGGCACAAATTAGGTTACGTTAAGGCACAAATTAGGTTACGTTAAGGCACAAATTAGGTTACGTTAAGGCACAAATTAGGTTACGTTAAGGCACAAATTAGGTTACGTTAAGGCACAAATTAGGTTACGTTAAGGCACAAATTAGGTTACGTTAAGGCACAAATTAGGTTACGTTAAGGCACAAATTAGGTTACGTTAAGGCACAAATTAGGTTACGTTAAGGCACAAATTAGGTTACGTTAAGGTACAATATGGGTTAGGTTAAGGTACAATATGGGTTAGGTTAAGGTACAATATGGGTTAGGTTAAGGTACAATATGGGTTAGGTTAAGGTACAATATGGGTTAGGTTAAGGCACAACGTAGGTTAGGTTAAGGCACAACGTAGGTTAGGTTAAGGCACAACATAGGTTAGGTTAAGGCACAACATAGGTTAGGTTAAGGCACAACATAGGTTAGGTTAAGGCACAACATAGGTTAGGTTAAGGCACAACATAGGTTAGGTTAAGGCACAACATAGGTTAGGTTAAGGCACAACATAGGTTAGGTTAAGGCACAACATAGGTTAGGTTAAGGCACAACATAGGTTAGGTTAAGGCACAACATAGGTTAGGTTAAGGCACAACATAGGTTAGGTTAAGGCACAACATAGGTTAGGTTAAGGCACAACGTAGGTTAGGTTAAGGCACAACGTAGGTTAGGTTAAGGCACAACGTAGGTTAGGTTAAGGCACAACGTAGGTTAGGTTAAGGCACAACGTAGGTTAGGTTAAGGCACAACGTAGGTTAGGTTAAGGCACAACGTAGGTTAGGTTAAGGCACAACGTAGGTTAGGTTAAGGCACAACGTAGGTTAGGTTAAGGCACAACGTAGGTTAGGTTAAGGCACAACGTAGGTTAGGTTAAGGCACAACGTAGGTTAGGTTAAGGCACAACATAGGTTAGGTTAAGGCACAACATAGGTTAGGTTAAGGCACAACATAGGTTAGGTTAAGGCACAACATAGGTTAGGTTAAGGCACAACATAGGTTAGGTTAAGGCACAACATAGGTTAGGTTAAGGCACAACATAGGTTAGGTTAAGGCACAACATAGGTTAGGTTAAGGCACAACATAGGTTAGGTTAAGGCACAACATAGGTTAGGTTAAGGCACAACATAGGTTAGGTTAAGGCACAACATAGGTTAGGTTAAGGCACAACATAGGTTAGGTTAAGGCACAACGTAGGTTAGGTTAAGGCACAACGTAGGTTAGGTTAAGGCACAACGTAGGTTAGGTTAAGGCACAACGTAGGTTAGGTTAAGGCACAACGTAGGTTAGGTTAAGGCACAACGTAGGTTAGGTTAAGGCACAACGTAGGTTAGGTTAAGGCACAACGTAGGTTAGGTTAAGGTACAACGTAGGTTAGGTTAAGGTACAACGTAGGTTAGGTTAAGGTACAACGTAGGTTAGGTTAAGGTACAACGTAGGTTAGGTTAAGGTACAACGTAGGTTAGGTTAAGGTACAACGTAGGTTAGGTTAAGGTACAACGTAGGTTAGGTTAAGGTACAACGTAGGTTAGGTTAAGGTACAACGTAGGTTAGGTTAAGGTACAACGTAGGTTAGGTTAAGGTACAACGTAGGTTAGGTGAAGGCGCAATGTAGGTTAGGTTAAGGTACGATATACCTTAGGTTAAGGTACAATATCGCTTAGGTTAAGGTACAATATAGCTTAGGTTAAGGTACACGTTGTAGGGAAAGGTGTATTTTGGGGGGGGAGGGGGCGGCAGGTTCGTTGATAGTGATTATCGTAAGTGCATGCCTGCGGGATCATCCGATTTGTCACGTCAGGATGCACTTGTGGCTCATGACAGGCGGCGCTCCGATTCCAAGGTTGTGGCAGATCTGTGTCTTTCATTCCTGCCATTGTTTGTGTACTGTGACAGGAGGCAGTATTGTGATGTTGGGTGCACCCCTGTGTAGGACATGTGTGGGTGTTCGTGGCTTAGCTGAGCAATGGCGGATGTCGGAAGGGTGGGATATTCTGTTTTCTGGGAGGACCTCCCGGTCTGGTTATGATAGTGTGGATTGTGTAATGTGGCGGAGAGGATGCACCGGATGTTCTTCCATGCTGGTGGTTAGATATTGTGTGTGTGCCTGTTAGAGGCAGAGAGTAGTGTGTGATAGTGTCTGGCTGACGTGTGGTTCTCATTGTGTGCAGAGTCTTTCAGCATGTATAGGGACGGTTGTATATATTATCTGTATTCTGATGGCTCTGCATCTATTACTAATCAGTGCCGTGTATACGGTTACTCTGGTTCCAGTCGAAACTGTTCTATCTCTGTACATTAGTGACACTGCGGCTCCACTATGTTGCCGCCCCTGTCGGCCGTTTCCCCCAGTGTGTGGCTAATGATTATCAGCAATCAGTCTATTAGTCAATACCGGTAGTGTGACGACGTGAAATGTCCGGGATGGGGGAAGCTACACGCTTCCCGTGGGTCAGGGCCTAGAAAGACTCTTCCCACGCAGGAGGCTCGGACTGTCATTACTCTTCCGAGAAATATATTTGCCCAGCGTTTTTTGCGACTGCGAGTGCGACGCGTACGAGTACCGACATGGATGGGGCGCTTCCTAGCTGATCGCTCAGCATCGGAGAAATATATTTGCCCAACGTTTTTTGCGACTGCGAGTGCAACGCCCAAGGGTACCGACGTGGATGGGGCGCTTCCTAGCTGATCGCTCGGCATGGGAATCCGTACAGTGAGCAATGCGATCGCGTCTGTAGCTTGTACGTGGTACAGCTCGCAGCTCATGTATAGGGACAGCGGGAATGTCGCATATTGGACATAACTCTTCATGAAACGCAAGTTATAGGTGTGGATTGCACATTACGACT
>NW_026047746.1:2500-10000 GCF_023864345.2 Schistocerca serialis cubense | reverse complement strand
CGCCGACGCTCGCACCGGCCGCTACGGGCCTGGCACCCTCTACGGGCCGTGGCCTCATTCAAGTTGGACTTGGGCTCGGCGCGAGGCGTCGGGGTAGTGGACCCTCCCAAACACCACATGCCACGACAGGCGGCAGCCTGCGGGGTTCGGTGCTGGACTCTTCCCTGTTCGCTCGCCGCTACTGGGGGAATCCTTGTTAGTTTCTTTTCCTCCGCTTAGTAATATGCTTAAATTCAGCGGGTAGTCTCGCCTGCTCTGAGGTCGTTGTACGAGGTGTCGCACGCCACACCGCCAGCCGGCTGTGCACGCTACCGAGTAAGTACCGGTATGCGAACCGCCAGGCGACGGGCGCGCATCGCACGTTTAAGGAGACGCGGCCGGCCCCACAGGCGGCCACGACACTCCCAGGTCTGCGAAGCGGGGCAAACGCCGCGCGCTTCAGTATACGTAGCCGACCCTCAGCCAGACGTGGCCCGGGAACGGAATCCATGGACCGCAATGTGCGTTCGAAACGTCGATGTTCATGTGTCCTGCAGTTCACATGTCGACGCGCAATTTGCTGCGTTCTTCATCGACCCACGAGCCGAGTGATCCACCGTCCTGGGTGATCTTTTCATAGTTTCCACCATCTCTTTCGAGACAGTTGCATAGGCGGGACTGAGGCGTGTGGCGGCCCTGTTCCAGCGTTCAGTGTCCAACGGCCTCACGGCCGATGGGCGTCGTACGGCTCCACACCGGAGCGGACAGGCAGTCGGGCGAAAGTCATTCAAAACCGGCGCCAGGCGCCAGGTGCCGCAGGCCAGCCGCTCCAGCGCTTCAGCGCTCGTACCACACAACATTGCCGTTAGTTTTGAGACGAACGCGTGGTTCCGCACGCGGCGCACGGCTACTGCGAGCCGTACAGGTAGCTGCGTGTTGCGCGACACGACACGCACATCGAAAGACATGCAGTCTAGTCGGTAATGATCCTTCCGCAGGTTCACCTACGGAAACCTTGTTACGACTTTTACTTCCTCTAAATGATCAAGTTTGGTCATCTTTCCGGTAGCATCGGCAACGACAGAGTCAATGCCGCGTACCAGTCCGAAGACCTCACTAAATCATTCAATCGGTAGTAGCGACGGGCGGTGTGTACAAAGGGCAGGGACGTAATCAACGCGAGCTTATGACTCGCGCTTACTGGGAATTCCTCGTTCATGGGGAACAATTGCAAGCCCCAATCCCTAGCACGAAGGAGGTTCAGCGGGTTACCCCGACCTTTCGGCCTAGGAAGACACGCTGATTCCTTCAGTGTAGCGCGCGTGCGGCCCAGAACATCTAAGGGCATCACAGACCTGTTATTGCTCAATCTCGTGCGGCTAGAAGCCGCCTGTCCCTCTAAGAAGAAAAGTAATCGCTGACAGCACGAAGGATGTCACGCGACTAGTTAGCAGGCTAGAGTCTCGTTCGTTATCGGAATTAACCAGACAAATCGCTCCACCAACTAAGAACGGCCATGCACCACCACCCACCGAATCAAGAAAGAGCTATCAATCTGTCAATCCTTCCGGTGTCCGGGCCTGGTGAGGTTTCCCGTGTTGAGTCAAATTAAGCCGCAGGCTCCACTCCTGGTGGTGCCCTTCCGTCAATTCCTTTAAGTTTCAGCTTTGCAACCATACTTCCCCCGGAACCCAAAAGCTTTGGTTTCCCGGAGGCTGCCCGCCGAGTCATCGGAGGAACTGCGGCGGATCGCTGGCTGGCATCGTTTATGGTTAGAACTAGGGCGGTATCTGATCGCCTTCGAACCTCTAACTTTCGTTCTTGATTAATGAAAACATACTTGGCAAATGCTTTCGCTTCTGTTCGTCTTGCGACGATCCAAGAATTTCACCTCTAACGTCGCAATACGAATGCCCCCGCCTGTCCCTATTAATCATTACCTCGGGTTCCGAAAACCAACAAAATAGAACCGAGGTCCTATTCCATTATTCCATGCACACAGTATTCAGGCGGGCTTGCCTGCTTTAAGCACTCTAATTTGTTCAAAGTAAACGTGCCGGCCCACCGAGACACTCAATAAAGAGCACCCTGGTAGGATTTCAACGGGGTCCGCCTCGGGACGCACGAGCACGCACGAGGCGGTCGCACGCCTTCGGCTCGCCCCACCGGCAGGACGTCCCACGATACATGCCAGTTAAACACCGACGGGCGGTGAACCAACAGCGTGGGACACAAATCCAACTACGAGCTTTTTAACCGCAACAACTTTAATATACGCTATTGGAGCTGGAATTACCGCGGCTGCTGGCACCAGACTTGCCCTCCAATAGATACTCGTTAAAGGATTTAAAGTGTACTCATTCCGATTACGGGGCCTCGGATGAGTCCCGTATCGTTATTTTTCGTCACTACCTCCCCGTGCCGGGAGTGGGTAATTTGCGCGCCTGCTGCCTTCCTTGGATGTGGTAGCCGTTTCTCAGGCTCCCTCTCCGGAATCGAACCCTGATTCCCCGTTACCCGTTACAACCATGGTAGGCGCAGAACCTACCATCGACAGTTGATAAGGCAGACATTTGAAAGATGCGTCGCCGGTACGAGGACCGTGCGATCAGCCCAAAGTTATTCAGAGTCACCAAGGCAAACGGACCGGACGAGCCGACCGATTGGTTTTGATCTAATAAAAGCGTCCCTTCCATCTCTGGTCGGGACTCTGTTTGCATGTATTAGCTCTAGAATTACCACAGTTATCCAAGTAACGTGGGTACGATCTAAGGAACCATAACTGATTTAATGAGCCATTCGCGGTTTCACCTTAATGCGGCTTGTACTGAGACATGCATGGCTTAATCTTTGAGACAAGCATATGACTACTGGCAGGATCAACCAGGGAGCTGCGTCAACTAGAGCTGAGCAGCCGGCCGCCCGGGAGTGTGTCCCGGGGGCCCGCGCGAACACGCAAGCGTCCGCTCAATTATTCTGCAAACAGGAGGAGGCTGAGCTCCCCTGCACAACACACCTCGAAACCCTCTCAGGTCCCGGCGGCGCGCAGCGCCGTCCTAAGTACTTGGTCGGGTTCGAGAGAGGCGCAATCGCCCGGAGTTAGGCGAGTAGACGCTTTAGGTGCGACCACCCGTGCTCCCAACTGAGCTTGCCGCTGCCGACAGAGGCCCGGGAGCGTGCTGTCGTGGCATTGCCGGCGGGAGACAACACGCGCCACCTACGGTGACCGGCAGCTCCAACGCCAGCGCCACAGAAGGACAAAAGCCCCACTTGGGTGCCGAAGCGAACTCTCCCAGCACAGCGCACGCGCCAACACGTCCGCACAGCTGCGATACAAACCACCTGCGAGAACCGCTGGGGCGACCGAGCAGCAGACGGCGTCGCGGCGCCGAGCGCCGGGCGGCGGCGCATCCTCAGCGCACACAGTCCTCAATCGGACCAGCACACTGCAGATGGCCACCGCGCTTCGCACCGGGCCCGCGAGGACCTACTTTGGCCGCAAGGCGCCGCGAGCAGGGGGCGCCGGCGCGCAGCTGCGCCGCCTGCCGCGTCCGTCGGCCGGCGCGCCTGCCACTGGCCGCCCCCACCAGCCGGCTGTAGCGCGTGCGCCCACGCACCGCGCTGCCAGCACGCCGGGCGGCCCCCCCTCACCGGCCGGGGACGGTCCCACCCAGCCACCGCCGCGTATCGCCTCACACCCAGATCCCCTTTCGCGTTCGTGGGCATGGTGGGTCCCCTTTCACGTTCGTGGGCATGGTGGGTATCCCTGAAACAACCGGTTAATAGCTCGACCGATCGTCGCCAACACTGATTCACCTCTAGCGAGAACAACCGCACCACAACGGGTTACCTGTTGTTCATTTGCGTAACGTCACCAGCAAACGTAGACGTCCATCGCCATTTGCAACGAGTATTGCATGCCTGTGTCAGGTGTCACAACACACTACGTCTGCCCACATAGACGCAACAACATGTGCACGCCTCGAGAACACGTGGAAGGTAGCCCCCGTACGTATGCGGTGTCCATTGCGCGAACGACTGTCAGCCGGCCTCTGCAGGATGTCGCAGATGTGGAACGCGGTGCAACATGCTATCACGGTGTGTGAGAAGAGACGACTACGTCCGAATACACGCTCCACTACATCAACAGACTGCTCATGCTGATCGCCATCCAGGGCGTCCGTTCCTCCCACACGTCTGAATGGCGTACCACACTGCAATCCAGCTCTTATAGGGAGACGACACGTAGCTGCGTGCACAATATTTGGACTGTATGGTCTGCCGTTGCTAGGCGCAGTCGTCGTACGGTCACACATGTGCCACGATGTATCATTCAGTACATACGGACCAATGTGCAGTACAGTTTGTGGGTTTTGCGTACATCGGCGGACAGGTGACAGGCCGTACCACAACGTAGGCTGAGTACGTCGGCATGCGAAGGGCATTGAACATGCAAACTTCTCAACGACCAGCTTGCGAAGGCAGGGGGGAAGGGGGGGGGGCATGTACGTCCTGCTGCTATCCACATTACAGTGTATAGCAGGAGCATGTGGAAAGTCAGCAACACCTGCAAGGTGTTTAACATGACGCGATACACAGGGGACCGGGCAGTGCGAATAGCGAACTATATTGCGAGGGTTGCGGTTAGGCAACACTACACTAATTTAACGAGTTGCATAACAATTACAGAGCAGGTTCAGCGACAACGTGCGTCAGGTTAAGGCGCAATATAGGTTAGGTTGAGGCACAATATAGGTTAGGTTAAGGCACAACATGGGTTACGTTAAGGCACAAATTGGGTTACGTTAAGGCACAACATGGGTTACGTTAAGGCACAACATGGGTTACGTTAAGGCACAAATTAGGTTACGTTAAGGCACAAATTAGGTTACGTTAAGGCACAAATTAGGTTACGTTAAGGCACAAATTAGGTTACGTTAAGGCACAAATTAGGTTACGTTAAGGCACAAATTAGGTTACGTTAAGGCACAAATTAGGTTACGTTAAGGCACAAATTAGGTTACGTTAAGGCACAAATTAGGTTACGTTAAGGCACAAATTAGGTTACGTTAAGGCACAAATTAGGTTACGTTAAGGCACAAATTAGGTTACGTTAAGGTACAATATGGGTTAGGTTAAGGTACAATATGGGTTAGGTTAAGGTACAATATGGGTTAGGTTAAGGTACAATATGGGTTAGGTTAAGGTACAATATGGGTTAGGTTAAGGCACAACGTAGGTTAGGTTAAGGCACAACGTAGGTTAGGTTAAGGCACAACATAGGTTAGGTTAAGGCACAACATAGGTTAGGTTAAGGCACAACATAGGTTAGGTTAAGGCACAACATAGGTTAGGTTAAGGCACAACATAGGTTAGGTTAAGGCACAACATAGGTTAGGTTAAGGCACAACATAGGTTAGGTTAAGGCACAACATAGGTTAGGTTAAGGCACAACATAGGTTAGGTTAAGGCACAACATAGGTTAGGTTAAGGCACAACATAGGTTAGGTTAAGGCACAACGTAGGTTAGGTTAAGGCACAACGTAGGTTAGGTTAAGGCACAACGTAGGTTAGGTTAAGGCACAACGTAGGTTAGGTTAAGGCACAACGTAGGTTAGGTTAAGGCACAACGTAGGTTAGGTTAAGGCACAACGTAGGTTAGGTTAAGGCACAACGTAGGTTAGGTTAAGGCACAACGTAGGTTAGGTTAAGGCACAACGTAGGTTAGGTTAAGGCACAACGTAGGTTAGGTTAAGGCACAACGTAGGTTAGGTTAAGGCACAACATAGGTTAGGTTAAGGCACAACATAGGTTAGGTTAAGGCACAACATAGGTTAGGTTAAGGCACAACATAGGTTAGGTTAAGGCACAACATAGGTTAGGTTAAGGCACAACATAGGTTAGGTTAAGGCACAACATAGGTTAGGTTAAGGCACAACATAGGTTAGGTTAAGGCACAACATAGGTTAGGTTAAGGCACAACATAGGTTAGGTTAAGGCACAACATAGGTTAGGTTAAGGCACAACGTAGGTTAGGTTAAGGCACAACGTAGGTTAGGTTAAGGCACAACGTAGGTTAGGTTAAGGCACAACGTAGGTTAGGTTAAGGCACAACGTAGGTTAGGTTAAGGCACAACGTAGGTTAGGTTAAGGCACAACGTAGGTTAGGTTAAGGCACAACGTAGGTTAGGTTAAGGCACAACGTAGGTTAGGTTAAGGTACAACGTAGGTTAGGTTAAGGTACAACGTAGGTTAGGTTAAGGTACAACGTAGGTTAGGTTAAGGTACAACGTAGGTTAGGTTAAGGTACAACGTAGGTTAGGTTAAGGTACAACGTAGGTTAGGTTAAGGTACAACGTAGGTTAGGTGAAGGCGCAATGTAGGTTAGGTTAAGGTACGATATACCTTAGGTTAAGGTACAATATCGCTTAGGTTAAGGTACAATATAGCTTAGGTTAAGGTACACGTTGTAGGGAAAGGTGTATTTTGGGGGGGGAGGGGGCGGCAGGTTCGTTGATAGTGATTATCGTAAGTGCATGCCTGCGGGATCATCCGATTTGTCACGTCAGGATGCACTTGTGGCTCATGACAGGCGGCGCTCCGATTCCAAGGTTGTGGCAGATCTGTGTCTTTCATTCCTGCCATTGTTTGTGTACTGTGACAGGAGGCAGTATTGTGATGTTGGGTGCACCCCTGTGTAGGACATGTGTGGGTGTTCGTGGCTTAGCTGAGCAATGGCGGATGTCGGAAGGGTGGGATATTCTGTTTTCTGGGTGGACCTCCCGGTCTGGTTATGATAGTGTGGATTGTGTAATGTGGCGGAGAGGATGCACCGGATGTTCTTCCATGCTGGTGGTTAGATATTGTGTGTGTGCCTGTTAGAGGCAGAGAGTAGTGTGTGATAGTGTCTGGCTGACGTGTGGTTCTCATTGTGTGCAGAGTCTTTCAGCATGTATAGGGACGGTTGTATATATTATCTGTATTCTGATGGCTCTGCATCTATTACTAATCAGTGCCGTGTATACGGTTACTCTGGTTCCAGTCGAAACTGTTCTATCTCTGTACATTAGTGACACTGCGGCTCCACTATGTTGCCGCCCCTGTCGGCCGTTTCCCCCAGTGTGTGGCTAATGATTATCAGCAATCAGTCTATTAGTCAATACCGGTAGTGTGACGACGTGAAATGTCCGGGATGGGGGAAGCTACACGCTTCCCGTGGGTCAGGGCCTAGAAAGACTCTTCCCACGCAGGAGGCTCGGACTGTCATTACTCTTCCGAGAAATATATTTGCCCAGCGTTTTTTGCGACTGCGAGTGCGACGCGTACGAGTACCGACATGGATGGGGCGCTTCCTAGCTGATCGCTCAGCATCGGAGAAATATATTTGCCCAACGTTTTTTGCGACTGCGAGTGCAACGCCCAAGGGTACCGACGTGGATGGGGCGCTTCCTAGCTGATCGCTCGGCATGGGAATCCGTACAGTGAGCAATGCGATCGCGTCTGTAGCTTGTACGTGGTACA
>NW_026047745.1:15000-20000 GCF_023864345.2 Schistocerca serialis cubense | reverse complement strand
ACAACAGCACCCCAACGCCAGCGCCTCTGCCGCACGAAGTCGTGGACCGGCAATCACTCCACCTGCACCCGTCCGTGCCCCACCCCAACCGCCCAACTCGCAACTCCAGCGGATGAACGGCGGACTTTGCTCGCACTCGCAATGTGCAATCCACCCCTATAACGTGCGTTTCATGAAGAGTTATGTCCAATATGCGACATTCCCGCTGTCCATACCACGTACGAGCTACAGACGCGATCGCGTTGCTCTCTGTACGAATGCAGATGCTCAGCGGCAGCTAGGAGGCGCTCCATCCATGTCGGTACCGGTGAGCGTTGCACTCGCAGTCGCAAAAACGTACGGCAAGTATATTACTCGGAAGAGTCAATGACAGTCCAAGCCCCCCCTGCGTGGGAAGAGTCTTTCTAGGCCATGACCCACCAGAAGGGCGCAGCGTCCCCCACCCCAGACATGTGACGTCACACTATCGGTATTGACGACTAGACTGATTCCTTATAATCATTTGCCATACACCGGTGGAAGCTGCCGAGACGAGTAACTACATGGCGGCCTCGCCGTGTCACTAATGTACAGAGATACAACAGTTTCGACTGGAACCGGATGAAACGTATACACGGCGCTGATTAGTAATAGATAGAGCCATCAAAATACAGATAATGTATACAACTGTCCGTATACATGCTGAAAGACTCTGCTCACAATCACAACCACACGTCAGCCAGACACTCTTATCACGCACTACTCTCTGCCTGTAACAGGCACAGAGACAATATGTAAGCACCAGCATGGAACAACACCCAGTGCATCCTCTCCGCCACATTAGACAATCCACACTATCATAACCAGACCGGGAGGTCCACTCACAAAACAGAATATCCCACCCTTCCGACAACCACCATTGCTCAGCTAAGCCACCAACACCCACACACGTCCTACACAGGGGTACACCCAACATCACAATACTGCCTCCTGTCACAGCACACAAACAATGGCAGGAATGAAAGACACAGGTCTGCCACAAGCATGGAATCAGAGCGCCGCCTGTCATGAGCCAAAGGTGCATCCTGACGTGGCAAATCAGATGATGCCGCAGGCATCCACTTACTATAATCACAATCAACAAACCGGCCGCCGCCGCCGCCGCCCCCCCCCCCCCCCCCCCCCCCAATACACCTTTCCTTACAACAATGTGTACCTTAACCTAACCCATATTGCGCCTTAACCTAACCCATATTGCGCCTTAACCTAACCCATATTGCGCCTTAACCTAACCCATATTGCGCCTTAACCTAACCCATATTGCGCCTTAACCTAACCCATATTGCGCCTTAACCTAACCCATATTGCGCCTTAACCTAACCCATATTGCGCCTTAACCTAACCCATATTGCGCCTTAACCTAACCCATATTGCGCCTTAACCTAACCCATATTGCGCCTTAACCTAACCCATATTGCGCCTTAACCTAACCCATATTGCGCCTTAACCTAACCCATATTGCGCCTTAACCTAACCCATATTGCGCCTTAACCTAACCCATATTGCGCCTTAACCTAACCTATATTGTCCCTTAACCTAACCCATATTGTCGCTTAACCTAACCTATATTGCGCCTTAACCTAACCCATATTGCGCCTTAACCTAACCCATATTGTCCCTTAACCTAACCCATATTGTCCCTTAACCTAACCTATATTGTCCCTTAACCTAACCTATATTGTCCCTTAACCTAACCCATATTGTCCCTTAACCTAACCTATATTGTCCCTTAACCTAACCTATATTGTCCCTTAACCTAACCTATATTGTCCCTTAACCTAACCTATATTGTCCCTTAACCTAACCTATATTGTCCCTTAACCTAACCTATATTGTCCCTTAACCTAACCCATATTGTCCCTTAACCTAACCGATATTGTCCCTTAACCTAACCTATATTGTCCCTTAACCTAACCTATATTGTCCCTTAACCTAACCTATATTGTCCCTTAACCTAACCTATATTGTCCCTTAACCTAACCTATATTGTCCCTTAACCTAACCTATATTGTCCCTTAACCTAACCTATATTGTCCCTTAACCTAACCTATATTGTCCCTTAACCTAACCTATATTGTCCCTTAACCTAACCTATATTGTCCCTTAACCTAACCTATATTGTCCCTTAACCTAACCTATATTGTCCCTTAACCTAACCCATATTGTCCCTTAACCTAACCCATATTGTCCCTTAACCTAACCCATATTGTCCCTTAACCTAACCCATATTGTCCCTTAACCTAACCTATATTGTCCCTTAACCTAACCCATATTGTCCCTTAACCTAACCCATATTGTACCGTAACCTAACCTATATTGTACCTTAACCTAACCTATATTGTACCTTAACCCAACACACGTTGGGCCTTAACCTGCTCTGTAATTGTCATACGACGCGTTAAATTAGTGTAGTGTTGCCTAACTGCAACCCCCGCAATATAGTTTGCTACTCGCACTGCCCGGTCCCCAGAGTATCGCTTCATGTTAAACACCTTGCAGCTATACACTGTAATGCGGATGGCAGCAGGACGTACATGCTCAATGCCCTTCGCAGTTGTTCATTGGCATTCGCATGGCGAAGCACAGCCTACGTTGTGGTACGGCTTGTGTCAACTGTCCGCTGATGTTGTACGTCCAAATCACACACTGTACTGCACATTGGTCCTCATGTACTGAATGATACATCGTGGTACATGTGTGACCGTACCACGACTGCGCCAACAACGGCGAACCATACGGTCCAAATATTGTGCACTCAGCTACGTGTCGTCTCCCTATAAGAGCTGGATTGAAGTATGGTATGCCGTGGATGGCGATCAGCATGAGCCGTCTGTTGATGTAGTGGCGCGTGTTGTCAGACGTAGTCGTCTCTTCTCACACACCGTGATAGCATGGTGCACTGCGTTCCACATCTGCGACATGCGACAGAGGCCGGTTGACAGTCGTTCGCGCAATGGACATCGCATACGTACGGGGGCCACCTTCCACGTGTTCGCGAAGCGTGCACATGTTGTTGCGTGTATGTGGGCAGACATAGTGTGTCGTGACACCTGACACAGGCATGCAACAATCGTTGAATTTGCAAATGGCGATGGACGTCTACGTTTGCTGGTGACGTTACGCAAATGAAGAACTGGTAAACCGTTGTGGTGCGGTTGTTCTCGCTAGAGGTGAATCAGTGATGGCGACGATCGGTTGAGCTACCAACCGGTTGTTTCAGCGATACCCACCATGCCCACGAACGTGAATGGCATGTGGGTGTGAAGCGATACGCGGCGGTGGCTGGGTGGGACCGTCCCCGGCCGGTGAGGGGGGGCCTCCCGGCGTGCTGGCCGCGCGGTGCGTGGGCGCACGCGCTACAGCCGGCTGGTGGGGGCGGCCAGTGGCAGGCGCGCCGGCCGACGGAGGCGGCAGGCGGCGCAGCTGCGCGCCGGCGCACCCTGCACGCGGCGCCGTGCGGCCAAAGTAGGTCCTCGCGGGCCCGGTGCGAAGCGCGGTGGACATCTGCAGTGTGCTGGTCCGATTGAGGACTGTGTGCGCTGAGGATGCGCCGCCGCCCGGCGCTCGGCGCCGCGACGCCGTCTGCTGCTCGGTCGCCTCTGCGGTTCTCGCAGGTGGATTGTATCGCAGCTGTGCGGACGTGTTGGCGCGTGCGCTGTGCTGGGAGAGTTCGCTTCGGCACCCAAGTGGGGCTTTTGTCCTTCTGTGGCGCTGGCGTTGGAGCTGCCGGCCACCGTAGGTGGCGCGTGTTGTCTCCCGCCGGCAATGCCACGACAGCACGCTCCCGGGCCTCTGTCGGCAGCGGCAAGCTCAGTTGGGAGCACGGGTGGTCGCACCTAAAGCGTCTACTCGCCAAACTCCGGGCGATTGCGCCTCTCTCGAACCCGACCAAGTACTTAGGACGGCGCTGCGCGCCGCCGGGACCTGAGAGGGTTTCGAGGTGTATTGTGCAGGGGAGCTCAGCCTCCTCCTGTTTGCAGAATAATTGAGCGGACGCTTGCGTGTTCGCGCGGGCCCCCGGGACACACTCCCGGGCGGCCGGCTGCTCAGCTCTAGTTGACGCAGCTCCCTGGTTGATCCTGCCAGTAGTCATATGCTTGTCTCAAAGATTAAGCCATGCATGTCTCAGTACAAGCCGCATTAAGGTGAAACCGCGAATGGCTCATTAAATCAGTTATGGTTCCTTAGATCGTACCCACGTTACTTGGATAACTGTGGTAATTCTAGAGCTAATACATGCAAACAGAGTCCCGACCAGAGATGGAAGGGACGCTTTTATTAGATCAAAACCAATCGGTCGGCTCGTCCGGTCCGTTTGCCTTGGTGACTCTGAATAACTTTGGGCTGATCGCACGGTCCTCGTACCGGCGACGCATCTTTCAAATGTCTGCCTTATCAACTGTCGATGGTAGGTTCTGCGCCTACCATGGTTGTAACGGGTAACGGGGAATCAGGGTTCGATTCCGGAGAGGGAGCCTGAGAAACGGCTACCACATCCAAGGAAGGCAGCAGGCGCGCAAATTACCCACTCCCGGCACGGGGAGGTAGTGACGAAAAATAACGATACGGGACTCATCCGAGGCCCCGTAATCGGAATGAGTACACTTTAAATCCTTTAACGAGTATCTATTGGAGGGCAAGTCTGGTGCCAGCAGCCGCGGTAATTCCAGCTCCAATAGCGTATATTAAAGTTGTTGCGGTTAAAAAGCTCGTAGTTGGATTTGTGTCCCACGCTGTTGGTTCACCGCCCGTCGGTGTTTAACTGGCATGTATCGTGGGACGTCCTGCCGGTGGGGCGAGCTGAAGGCGTGCGACGCGCCTCGTGCGTGCTCGTGCGTCCCGAGGCGGACCCCGTTGCAATCCTACCAGGGTGCTCTTGAGTGAGTGTCTCGGTGGGCCGGCACGTTTACTTTGAACAAATTAGAGTGCTTAAAGCAGGCAAGCCCGCCTGAATACTGTGT
>NW_026047745.1:5000-10000 GCF_023864345.2 Schistocerca serialis cubense | reverse complement strand
TCGTGGCCTGAGCCGGCAAAGGCTCAGCGCCATGTCGGGGATTTCGGCATGCTCCGCCAAACCAGGGCGTGGTAACACGTCCCTGGCTAGGTTAGATGGGGCCAGACCCCCGAAAGTCTGGGGGACCGACCCAGCACCTGAGTAGGGCTGGGTCCAAGGCCTTAGGGTGGAAACTCGGCCTAGTAGGGGGCGAAGGCCGAGAGGTGAATCCGCCTCTCCGGAATGCGCTGGGCATTTGCCGGGGAGGGACGGGTGAAATCCCCAGTGGCACAGTCGTGGAAGGGGACTAGTGCGCTGGAAACGGCGCGCTAAACCCGGCAGCTCACAAAGCTCTTGGTCCAGGGGCGGGACTGGTGAGCGAGCTGCAATTAGCCTCCCCCCATGCCAGAAGAGCCGGTCCGGGGAAAGAGACGGGCTCTCAACTCTTTGGTCTCTCTCAGAATCATGGCGGAAAATACAGAGAGAGAGACTTCCGAGCGATACGAGGTGAATGATGAAAATGAAATAAAGAGCGCAGCCGAAAGGCTAAAGGAGATAAATGCGCTACTGGTGACAGATAAAGGGAAGATGAGCAATGACAGACTAAATGAAATAAAAGACAAGCTGGCCCTATGGGCAATTGCCCAAAGCCAGCTTGAAGGTAGGATACAAGAGCTGGAACGACAAAATAAACAAATAATAGCCGAAAAAACAAAAACATACGCCACAGTGGTGGCAGGAGGACCACAGAAACAACAAATCAATATGAAAGAAAGTATAGAAAAAGTGACAGCAAAACAAGGAGTGGCATTATTTTTGAAGCCAAAAGAAGGACAGAGCGTAAAAGAGGTGAAGGAAATATTCACAAGAGTAATTAATCCAACCAAAGCAAAAGTCAAAATAAACAAAGTAGTAGTTGCAAAAAATGCAGTCATAGTGGAAACTCCCACCCAACAGGATAGGAACACAATAATGGGGCACAAAGATTTACAGAGATCGGTAATATGTGAGAGGACAAAGAAAAGATGGCCATTAATGACTGTATTTGATGTGTCAAATAGGTTGACACCAGAGGAACTAACGGAGTGTATTTACACTCAGAATTTTGAAGAAAAAATGAGCCCACAAGACTTCAAAAAGGAATTTAGACCAAAATTTAGAATGGGGAGAAAAGACAGAGATACGGGACATCAAGTAGTTGAGGTTTCCCCAACATTGAGAAAAGAACTCATACAAAATGGTAGAGTATATGTGGAGTATAGTTCAGTCGCGGTCAAAGATTATTGCGTGGTACCCAGGTGTCACAGATGTATGGATCTGGGTCACGTACAGAAGTACTGTACCTGGGGTGACCCCACCTGTGGTCACTGTGGAACGGACAACCACAACAAGAAAGAGTGCCCAGAGAAGAACAGACCTGAGACATGTATACCATGCAATAGAAGGGGAAAAAGAAAATGTAGAGCACCAAACTCCAAAGAATGCCCCACGTATCAGCTGTTACTAGGAAGACTTATACAAAGGACAGATTATGGAGATTAACCCCCAAGAGAAAAGAAAGAAGCATAAATCACCAAGCAAGCAACTAAGAGATACGCTAAGGGGCATGAAAATCAGAGAAGCAGTAGGGGCAAGGGAAAAAGATGCAAAAGAAATCACAGATAAACAACCTGAAAATAAGGGAACAACAAAAAACACACGGGATAACAAACGGGATAACAATCAACACAAAACATGTACAGCACAAAACTGTATTGCCAATACTCCCATTGAAAGAACACCAACACAAGGGCGACCTCGGTCGCCCGTTTTTTATGACAAGAAAATGCAGATGGAGAGCGGAGATAGAAAGCAAGAGGTGCCCAAGACACAACGAGAAACACTGATACAAGACAAGAAACAAAATACAACAAGGGATGTACAAGTACAAACAATAAGCATGATAGACGCACAAGTACAAACAATGAACACGCAAGAAGCACAAGTACAAACAGAAGGGCGACCTCGGTCGCCCATTTTTCATGAAAAGAAAATGCCGATGGAGGGCAGAGATGGGCGACCAGAGGCGCCCAGGACACAACACACTACACCAACACAGAGACAAAACAAAGACATAGAAAAGAACAACATAGGAAAGAAATACGGACGACCTCGGTCGTCCGTTTTTAATGAAAAGAAAACGCCGATGAAGGGCGAGGACGGACGACCGAGCTCGCCCAAAAGAGACCACTCAGAACATATAAAAGATAAAAACAATCAGTCAAGCAAGAGTGACACATATAATGCAATGGACCCAAAGAACACTTATAAGATATGCGAAAACGCACTGCAGATGGCAAGACTAGAAGAACCCGGTCTGCTAACCACTGCATTACGCCAACTAGTGAGAGTGGGGCACACAAACGGCTCGAGAATTACTTATCCAGCTTTGGCGGACGTTGACTGCATTCAGCTAGCCGCGGCCGGAATCCCCACGGAACACGAACAATTACAGGAAATAGTAAAGCAAGTATACGAAAGAAGAGGCGTAAAATACAATTTGGAAAATATATATATACAAATGGTAACAACATACGGCCGAATAGGATTTGACCCCAATAAGACATGGCCAGAAGATCATTACCATACATATCATCCGTAATGGATCTTTTAGTTCTCCAAATTAATACAATGAGAAGCGTACAAGTAAACTACGAGTTGCGTAAATTAGCAGAAGAACTTAAAGCTGACATACTATGCTTGCAAGAACCGTACTCCCGGGAGGGTAAAATCCCAGGAATGACAGCCACGGCTCAAATAATCATGAAGGGAGAAAGACCAATGTCTGCAATAGTAATTTTAAATAGTAATATAAGAACAATAGTATTAAATCAATTTACAAATGAACATGTTGTAACAATCGAAGTACACGCCAAAAACACTAAGTGGTATTTAGTATCAATATATTGTCAGTATAGAGAGCCAATAACTATGTACCTAGAACAACTAAAGGAAATATGTAGAACTCTACAGGGCCATCAAGTAATCATAGCAATGGATGCAAACGCAAAGTCATTCCTGTGGCACAGCGGAGAACAAGACGAAAAAGGTCAGGAATTAGAAGATGCAATAAGTGAATTAAATCTAGATATAATAAACGCACCTAGCGAGATACCAACATATTCAAATAGAGCAGGGGCAAAAACAAATATAGATGTAACACTGGCAAATAACAGGGCTACCAATAAAATAGATAAATGGGAGGTATTGGAGAATGCAACGACCAGTGATCATAATGTAATAAAGTATATACTAAAATCAGAACAGAATGTGGCGCCACAGGAATGGCTTTCAGAATATGACTATAAAAAGGTAGACTGGGAAAGACTCTCCCGGGAGTACAGCCCGCCAGAGCTGGATGAGGATCTCGAGGTTGATGAAACAGCGGAGCAGATAGTTCAAAGTATAAAGGAAGTAATAGAAGCAGTCGTACCAAAGAGAAGCAGAGTCCAAAGCGTGCACCCGGCACCATGGACTCCAGAACTAAGTGACCTACGTCAGGCTACGCGCAGGGCAAGACGCAGGTATCAGCGCACATTTAACCCACAAGACAGGGAGCATAGACTGCGTATATACAGACAACTAAGGGAGAGATATAAAAGAGAAATTATAGAAGTTAGAAAAAGAAGCTGGGAAAATTTCGTAAGAAATAACCTGGCAATGGATCCCTGGGGAAAGCCATACAAGTTAGCTAGGGAAAAAATAAGAGCTCCAACAGTCTTATCATCTATAAGAATACCAGGCGAAAATAGAATGACCACAACCAGACAAGAAACAATAACGGTGCTCCTCCAAGCCCTGCTACCGGATGATGATCCCTCTGAGGACACACCGGAGCAGGCGGCTATAAGAGAGAGAGCACAAGAAGAATACAACAACAATACAATGGTCTACCCCTTCTCACCGCAGGAGGTGGTAGACGTAATATCAAACCTAAAAAGAGGAAAATCTCCCGGACCCGACAGGGTCACGGTTGAGGTACTTCAAGCAATAAAAGGAAAAATAGCCCCGATACTGGCAAACCTATATAATAAATGTCTGGAAAGAGGTACTTTTCCAAGGAGATGGAAAAGAGCAGAAATAATAATACTAAAGAAGCCAGACAAGGACCCAACAGAACACAAAGCATACAGGCCAATATGTCTGCTAGATACCTTGGGCAAAGCCCTTGAGAAATTGCTCTGTGCGAGATTGACTGGTCACCGGGAAATGGCAGGAATGCACGAATGGCAATTCGGTTTCCGCCGTGGAAAATCGACGGAAGACGCCATCAACACGGCGGCCGAACTTGTCAGCTCGTCGAACTGCACATATGTTCTAGGAGTGATGGTGGACATCTCAGGGGCGTTTGATAATCTGTGGTGGCCGGCGCTGTTTACCTGCTTGCAGGATATGCAGTGTCCGGCGGCACTATACAGATGTTTCAAGAGCTACTGTAGAGACCGGGTGGTACAGATGACGTCCCCGAATGCGGTTGTGACCAAGAACATCACTAAAGGATGTCCACAGGGATCAGTTTGCGGCCCCGTATTTTGGGATATAAATATGGAGCCGTTGCTGCATTCCCTGCAGCAGGAAGCATCAGTATTGGGAGCCGTTGCATACGCGGACGACCTGCTAATCTTAACACATGGTAATAGCCGATTACAACTAGAAGGGCGAAGTAGAAACATAATGGATATCCTGAGTGCCTGGTGTAGGAATTCTAAAATGGCAATTGCGCCTCAAAAATCGAACTATATGCTCCTGAAAGGGAAAATGGCAAGAGATCCGTCAATCAGGATCGACAACGCAATTGTAGTAAGAAAAAATGTAAGTAAATATCTGGGTGTCTACCTGGATCAAGGATGGAATTTTAGGACCCATATTGAACAAACAGGAGGAAAGACACTAGCGATAATGCATAAACTAATAAGGATCGGGCAGCAAAGATTTCACTTACCGCCAAATGTCATCAAACTATACCACGGCAGCCTGCTAGT
>NW_026047744.1:52500-57500 GCF_023864345.2 Schistocerca serialis cubense | reverse complement strand
TGCCTTAACCTAACCTATGTTGTGCCTTAACCTAACCTATGTTGTGCCTTAACCTAACCTATGTTGTGCCTTAACCTAACCTATGTTGTGCCTTAACCTAACCTATGTGTGCCTTAACCTAACCTATGTTGTGCCTTAACCTAACCTATGTTGTGCCTTAACCTAACCTACGTTGTGCCTTAACCTAACCTACGTTGTGCCTTAACCTAACCTACGTTGTGCCTTAACCTAACCTACGTTGTGCCTTAACCTAACCTACGTTGTGCCTTAACCTAACCTACGTTGTGCCTTAACCTAACCTACGTTGTGCCTTAACCTAACCTACGTTGTGCCTTAACCTAACCTACGTTGTGCCTTAACCTAACCTACGTTGTGCCTTAACCTAACCTACGTTGTGCCTTAACCTAACCTACGTTGTGCCTTAACCTAACCTACGTTGTGCCTTAACCTAACCTACGTTGTGCCTTAACCTAACCTACGTTGTGCCTTAACCTAACCTACGTTGTGCCTTAACCTAACCTACGTTGTGCCTTAACCTAACCTACGTTGTGCCTTAACCTAACCTACGTTGTGCCTTAACCTAACCTACGTTGTGCCTTAACCTAACCTACGTTGTGCCTTAACCTAACCTACGTTGTGCCTTAACCTAACCTACGTTGTGCCTTAACCTAACCTACGTTGTGCCTTAACCTAACCTACGTTGTGCCTTAACCTAACCTACGTTGTGCCTTAACCTAACCTATGTTGTGCCTTAACCTAACCTATGTTGTGCCTTAACCTAACCTATGTTGTGCCTTAACCTAACCTATGTTGTGCCTTAACCTAACCTATGTTGTGCCTTAACCTAACCTATGTTGTGCCTTAACCTAACCTATGTTGTGCCTTAACCTAACCTATGTTGTGCCTTAACCTAACCTATGTTGTGCCTTAACCTAACCTACGTTGTGCCTTAACCTAACCCATATTGTACCTTAACCTAACCCATATTGTACCTTAACCTAACCCATATTGTACCTTAACCTAACCCATATTGTACCTTAACCTAACCCATATTGTACCTTAACGTAACCTAATTTGTGCCTTAACGTAACCTAATTTGTGCCTTAACGTAACCTAATTTGTGCCTTAACGTAACCTAATTTGTGCCTTAACGTAACCTAATTTGTGCCTAACGTAACCTAATTTGTGCCTTAACGTAACCTAATTTGTGCCTTAACGTAACCTAATTTGTGCCTTAACGTAACCTAATTTGTGCCTTAACGTAACCTAATTTGTGCCTTAACGTAACCTAATTTGTGCCTTAACGTAACCTAATTTGTGCCTTAACGTAACCTAATTTGTGCCTTAACGTAACCTAATTTGTGCCTTAACGTAACCTAATTTGTGCCTTAACGTAACCTAATTTGTGCCTTAACGTAACCTAATTTGTGCCTTAACGTAACCTAATTTGTGCCTTAACGTAACCTAATTTGTGCCTTAACGTAACCTAATTTGTGCCTTAACGTAACCCATGTTGTGCCTTAACGTAACCCATGTTGTGCCTTAACGTAACCCAATTTGTGCCTTAACGTAACCCATGTTGTGCCTTAACCTAACCTATATTGTGCCTCAACCTAACCTATATTGCGCCTTAACCTGACGCACGTTGTCGCTGAACCTGCTCTGTAATTGTTATGCAACTCGTTAAATTAGTGTAGTGTTGCCTAACCGCAACCCTCGCAATATAGTTCGCTATTCGCACTGCCCGGTCCCCTGTGTATCGCGTCATGTTAAACACCTTGCAGGTGTTGCTGACTTTCCACATGCTCCTGCTATACACTGTAATGTGGATAGCAGCAGGACGTACATGCCCCCCCCCCTTCCCCCCTGCCTTCGCAAGCTGGTCGTTGAGAAGTTTGCATGTTCAATGCCCTTCGCATGCCGACGTACTCAGCCTACGTTGTGGTACGGCCTGTCACCTGTCCGCCGATGTACGCAAAACCCACAAACTGTACTGCACATTGGTCCGTATGTACTGAATGATACATCGTGGCACATGTGTGACCGTACGACGACTGCGCCTAGCAACGGCAGACCATACAGTCCAAATATTGTGCACGCAGCTACGTGTCGTCTCCCTATAAGAGCTGGATTGCAGTGTGGTACGCCATTCAGACGTGTGGGAGGAACGGACGCCCTGGATGGCGATCAGCATGAGCAGTCTGTTGATGTAGTGGAGCGTGTATTCGGACGTAGTCGTCTCTTCTCACACACCGTGATAGCATGTTGCACCGCGTTCCACATCTGCGACATCCTGCAGAGGCCGGCTGACAGTCGTTCGCGCAATGGACACCGCATACGTACGGGGGCTACCTTCCACGTGTTCTCGAGAGCGTGCACATGTTGTTGCGTCTATGTGGGCAGACGTAGTGTGTTGTGACACCTGACACAGGCATGCAATACTCGTTGCAAATGGCGATGGACGTCTACGTTTGCTGGTGACGTTACGCAAATGAACAACAGGTAACCCGTTGTGGTGCGGTTGTTCTCGCTAGAGGTGAATCAGTGTTGGCGACGATCGGTCGAGCTATTAACCGGTTGTTTCAGGGATACCCACCATGCCCACGAACGTGAAAGGGGACCCACCATGCCCACGAACGCGAAAGGGGATCTGGGTGTGAGGCGATACGCGGCGGTGGCTGGGTGGGACCGTCCCCGGCCGGTGAGGGGGGGCCGCCCGGCGTGCTGGCAGCGCGGTGCGTGGGCGCACGCGCTACAGCCGGCTGGTGGGGGCGGCCAGTGGCAGGCGCGCCGGCCGACGGACGCGGCAGGCGGCGCAGCTGCGCGCCGGCGCCCCCTGCTCGCGGCGCCTTGCGGCCAAAGTAGGTCCTCGCGGGCCCGGTGCGAAGCGCGGTGGCCATCTGCAGTGTGCTGGTCCGATTGAGGACTGTGTGCGCTGAGGATGCGCCGCCGCCCGGCGCTCGGCGCCGCGACGCCGTCTGCTGCTCGGTCGCCCCAGCGGTTCTCGCAGGTGGTTTGTATCGCAGCTGTGCGGACGTGTTGGCGCGTGCGCTGTGCTGGGAGAGTTCGCTTCGGCACCCAAGTGGGGCTTTTGTCCTTCTGTGGCGCTGGCGTTGGAGCTGCCGGTCACCGTAGGTGGCGCGTGTTGTCTCCCGCCGGCAATGCCACGACAGCACGCTCCCGGGCCTCTGTCGGCAGCGGCAAGCTCAGTTGGGAGCACGGGTGGTCGCACCTAAAGCGTCTACTCGCCTAACTCCGGGCGATTGCGCCTCTCTCGAACCCGACCAAGTACTTAGGACGGCGCTGCGCGCCGCCGGGACCTGAGAGGGTTTCGAGGTGTGTTGTGCAGGGGAGCTCAGCCTCCTCCTGTTTGCAGAATAATTGAGCGGACGCTTGCGTGTTCGCGCGGGCCCCCGGGACACACTCCCGGGCGGCCGGCTGCTCAGCTCTAGTTGACGCAGCTCCCTGGTTGATCCTGCCAGTAGTCATATGCTTGTCTCAAAGATTAAGCCATGCATGTCTCAGTACAAGCCGCATTAAGGTGAAACCGCGAATGGCTCATTAAATCAGTTATGGTTCCTTAGATCGTACCCACGTTACTTGGATAACTGTGGTAATTCTAGAGCTAATACATGCAAACAGAGTCCCGACCAGAGATGGAAGGGACGCTTTTATTAGATCAAAACCAATCGGTCGGCTCGTCCGGTCCGTTTGCCTTGGTGACTCTGAATAACTTTGGGCTGATCGCACGGTCCTCGTACCGGCGACGCATCTTTCAAATGTCTGCCTTATCAACTGTCGATGGTAGGTTCTGCGCCTACCATGGTTGTAACGGGTAACGGGGAATCAGGGTTCGATTCCGGAGAGGGAGCCTGAGAAACGGCTACCACATCCAAGGAAGGCAGCAGGCGCGCAAATTACCCACTCCCGGCACGGGGAGGTAGTGACGAAAAATAACGATACGGGACTCATCCGAGGCCCCGTAATCGGAATGAGTACACTTTAAATCCTTTAACGAGTATCTATTGGAGGGCAAGTCTGGTGCCAGCAGCCGCGGTAATTCCAGCTCCAATAGCGTATATTAAAGTTGTTGCGGTTAAAAAGCTCGTAGTTGGATTTGTGTCCCACGCTGTTGGTTCACCGCCCGTCGGTGTTTAACTGGCATGTATCGTGGGACGTCCTGCCGGTGGGGCGAGCCGAAGGCGTGCGACCGCCTCGTGCGTGCTCGTGCGTCCCGAGGCGGACCCCGTTGAAATCCTACCAGGGTGCTCTTTATTGAGTGTCTCGGTGGGCCGGCACGTTTACTTTGAACAAATTAGAGTGCTTAAAGCAGGCAAGCCCGCCTGAATACTGTGTGCATGGAATAATGGAATAGGACCTCGGTTCTATTTTGTTGGTTTTCGGAACCCGAGGTAATGATTAATAGGGACAGGCGGGGGCATTCGTATTGCGACGTTAGAGGTGAAATTCTTGGATCGTCGCAAGACGAACAGAAGCGAAAGCATTTGCCAAGTATGTTTTCATTAATCAAGAACGAAAGTTAGAGGTTCGAAGGCGATCAGATACCGCCCTAGTTCTAACCATAAACGATGCCAGCCAGCGATCCGCCGCAGTTCCTCCGATGACTCGGCGGGCAGCCTCCGGGAAACCAAAGCTTTTGGGTTCCGGGGGAAGTATGGTTGCAAAGCTGAAACTTAAAGGAATTGACGGAAGGGCACCACCAGGAGTGGAGCCTGCGGCTTAATTTGACTCAACACGGGAAACCTCACCAGGCCCGGACACCGGAAGGATTGACAGATTGATAGCTCTTTCTTGATTCGGTGGGTGGTGGTGCATGGCCGTTCTTAGTTGGTGGAGCGATTTGTCTGGTTAATTCCGATAACGAACGAGACTCTAGCCTGCTAACTAGTCGCGTGACATCCTTCGTGCTGTCAGCGATTACTTTTCTTCTTAGAGGGACAGGCGGCTTCTAGCCGCACGAGATTGAGCAATAACAGGTC
>NW_026047744.1:40000-45000 GCF_023864345.2 Schistocerca serialis cubense | reverse complement strand
ACCCACGGGAAGCGTGTAGCTTCCCCCATCCCGGACATTTCACGTCGTCACACTACCGGTATTGACTAATAGACTGATTGCTGATAATCATTAGCCACACACTGGGGGAAACGGCCGACAGGGGCGGCAACATAGTGGAGCCGCAGTGTCACTAATGTACAGAGATAGAACAGTTTCGACTGGAACCAGAGTAACCGTATACACGGCACTGATTAGTAATAGATGCAGAGCCATCAGAATACAGATAATATATACAACCGTCCCTATACATGCTGAAAGACTCTGCACACAATGAGAACCACACGTCAGCCAGACACTATCACACACTACTCTCTGCCTCTAACAGGCACACACACAATATCTAACCACCAGCATGGAAGAACATCCGGTGCATCCTCTCCGCCACATTACACAATCCACACTATCATAACCAGACCGGGAGGTCCACCCAGAAAACAGAATATCCCACCCTTCCGACATCCGCCATTGCTCAGCTAAGCCACGAACACCCACACATGTCCTACACAGGGGTGCACCCAACATCACAATACTGCCTCCTGTCACAGTACACAAACAATGGCAGGAATGAAAGACACAGATCTGCCACAACCTTGGAATCGGAGCGCCGCCTGTCATGAGCCACAAGTGCATCCTGACGTGACAAATCGGATGATCCCGCAGGCATGCACTTACGATAATCACTATCAACGAACCTGCCGCCCCCTCCCCCCCCAAAATACACCTTTCCCTACAACGTGTACCTTAACCTAAGCTATATTGTACCTTAACCTAAGCGATATTGTACCTTAACCTAAGGTATATCGTACCTTAACCTAACCTACATTGCGCCTTCACCTAACCTACGTTGTACCTTAACCTAACCTACGTTGTACCTTAACCTAACCTACGTTGTACCTTAACCTAACCTACGTTGTACCTTAACCTAACCTACGTTGTACCTTAACCTAACCTACGTTGTACCTTAACCTAACCTACGTTGTACCTTAACCTAACCTACGTTGTACCTTAACCTAACCTACGTTGTGCCTTAACCTAACCTACGTTGTGCCTTAACCTAACCTACGTTGTGCCTTAACCTAACCTACGTTGTGCCTTAACCTAACCTACGTTGTGCCTTAACCTAACCTACGTTGTGCCTTAACCTAACCTATGTTGTGCCTTAACCTAACCTATGTTGTGCCTTAACCTAACCTATGTTGTGCCTTAACCTAACCTATGTTGTGCCTTAACCTAACCTATGTTGTGCCTTAACCTAACCTATGTTGTGCCTTAACCTAACCTATGTTGTGCCTTAACCTAACCTATGTTGTGCCTTAACCTAACCTATGTTGTGCCTTAACCTAACCTATGTTGTGCCTTAACCTAACCTACGTTGTGCCTTAACCTAACCTACGTTGTGCCTTAACCTAACCTACGTTGTGCCTTAACCTAACCTACGTTGTGCCTTAACCTAACCTACGTTGTGCCTTAACCTAACCTACGTTGTGCCTTAACCTAACCTACGTTGTGCCTTAACCTAACCTACGTTGTGCCTTAACCTAACCTACGTTGTGCCTTAACCTAACCTACGTTGTGCCTTAACCTAACCTACGTTGTGCCTTAACCTAACCTACGTTGTGCCTTAACCTAACCTACGTTGTGCCTTAACCTAACCTACGTTGTGCCTTAACCTAACCTACGTTGTGCCTTAACCTAACCTACGTTGTGCCTTAACCTAACCTACGTTGTGCCTTAACCTAACCTACGTTGTGCCTTAACCTAACCTACGTTGTGCCTTAACCTAACCTACGTTGTGCCTTAACCTAACCTACGTTGTGCCTTAACCTAACCTACGTTGTGCCTTAACCTAACCTACGTTGTGCCTTAACCTAACCTACGTTGTGCCTTAACCTAACCTACGTTGTGCCTTAACCTAACCTACGTTGTGCCTTAACCTAACCTACGTTGTGCCTTAACCTAACCTACGTTGTGCCTTAACCTAACCTACGTTGTGCCTTAACCTAACCTACGTTGTGCCTTAACCTAACCTACGTTGTGCCTTAACCTAACCTACGTTGTGCCTTAACCTAACCTACGTTGTGCCTTAACCTAACCTACGTTGTGCCTTAACCTAACCTACGTTGTGCCTTAACCTAACCTATGTTGTGCCTTAACCTAACCTATGTTGTGCCTTAACCTAACCTATGTTGTGCCTTAACCTAACCTATGTTGTGCCTTAACCTAACCTATGTTGTGCCTTAACCTAACCTATGTTGTGCCTTAACCTAACCTACGTTGTGCCTTAACCTAACCCATATTGTACCTTAACCTAACCCATATTGTACCTTAACCTAACCCATATTGTACCTTAACCTAACCCATATTGTACCTTAACCTAACCCATATTGTACCTTAACGTAACCTAATTTGTGCCTTAACGTAACCTAATTTGTGCCTTAACGTAACCTAATTTGTGCCTTAACGTAACCTAATTTGTGCCTTAACGTAACCTAATTTGTGCCTTAACGTAACCTAATTTGTGCCTTAACGTAACCTAATTTGTGCCTTAACGTAACCTAATTTGTGCCTTAACGTAACCTAATTTGTGCCTTAACGTAACCTAATTTGTGCCTTAACGTAACCTAATTTGTGCCTTAACGTAACCTAATTTGTGCCTTAACGTAACCTAATTTGTGCCTTAACGTAACCTAATTTGTGCCTTAACGTAACCTAATTTGTGCCTTAACGTAACCTAATTTGTGCCTTAACGTAACCTAATTTGTGCCTTAACGTAACCTAATTTGTGCCTTAACGTAACCTAATTTGTGCCTTAACGTAACCTAATTTGTGCCTTAACGTAACCCATGTTGTGCCTTAACGTAACCCATGTTGTGCCTTAACGTAACCCAATTTGTGCCTTAACGTAACCCATGTTGTGCCTTAACCTAACCTATATTGTGCCTCAACCTAACCTATATTGCGCCTTAACCTGACGCACGTTGTCGCTGAACCTGCTCTGTAATTGTTATGCAACTCGTTAAATTAGTGTAGTGTTGCCTAACCGCAACCCTCGCAATATAGTTCGCTATTCGCACTGCCCGGTCCCCTGTGTATCGCGTCATGTTAAACACCTTGCAGGTGTTGCTGACTTTCCACATGCTCCTGCTATACACTGTAATGTGGATAGCAGCAGGACGTACATGCCCCCCCCCCTTCCCCCCTGCCTTCGCAAGCTGGTCGTTGAGAAGTTTGCATGTTCAATGCCCTTCGCATGCCGACGTACTCAGCCTACGTTGTGGTACGGCCTGTCACCTGTCCGCCGATGTACGCAAAACCCACAAACTGTACTGCACATTGGTCCGTATGTACTGAATGATACATCGTGGCACATGTGTGACCGTACGACGACTGCGCCTAGCAACGGCAGACCATACAGTCCAAATATTGTGCACGCAGCTACGTGTCGTCTCCCTATAAGAGCTGGATTGCAGTGTGGTACGCCATTCAGACGTGTGGGAGGAACGGACGCCCTGGATGGCGATCAGCATGAGCAGTCTGTTGATGTAGTGGAGCGTGTATTCGGACGTAGTCGTCTCTTCTCACACACCGTGATAGCATGTTGCACCGCGTTCCACATCTGCGACATCCTGCAGAGGCCGGCTGACAGTCGTTCGCGCAATGGACACCGCATACGTACGGGGGCTACCTTCCACGTGTTCTCGAGGCGTGCACATGTTGTTGCGTCTATGTGGGCAGACGTAGTGTGTTGTGACACCTGACACAGGCATGCAATACTCGTTGCAAATGGCGATGGACGTCTACGTTTGCTGGTGACGTTACGCAAATGAACAACAGGTAACCCGTTGTGGTGCGGTTGTTCTCGCTAGAGGTGAATCAGTGTTGGCGACGATCGGTCGAGCTATTAACCGGTTGTTTCAGGGATACCCACCATGCCCACGAACGTGAAAGGGGACCCACCATGCCCACGAACGCGAAAGGGGATCTGGGTGTGAGGCGATACGCGGCGGTGGCTGGGTGGGACCGTCCCCGGCCGGTGAGGGGGGGCCGCCCGGCGTGCTGGCAGCGCGGTGCGTGGGCGCACGCGCTACAGCCGGCTGGTGGGGGCGGCCAGTGGCAGGCGCGCCGGCCGACGGACGCGGCAGGCGGCGCAGCTGCGCGCCGGCGCCCCCTGCTCGCGGCGCCTTGCGGCCAAAGTAGGTCCTCGCGGGCCCGGTGCGAAGCGCGGTGGCCATCTGCAGTGTGCTGGTCCGATTGAGGACTGTGTGCGCTGAGGATGCGCCGCCGCCCGGCGCTCGGCGCCGCGACGCCGTCTGCTGCTCGGTCGCCCCAGCGGTTCTCGCAGGTGGTTTGTATCGCAGCTGTGCGGACGTGTTGGCGCGTGCGCTGTGCTGGGAGAGTTCGCTTCGGCACCCAAGTGGGGCTTTTGTCCTTCTGTGGCGCTGGCGTTGGAGCTGCCGGTCACCGTAGGTGGCGCGTGTTGTCTCCCGCCGGCAATGCCACGACAGCACGCTCCCGGGCCTCTGTCGGCAGCGGCAAGCTCAGTTGGGAGCACGGGTGGTCGCACCTAAAGCGTCTACTCGCCTAACTCCGGGCGATTGCGCCTCTCTCTCGAACCCGACCAAGTACTTAGGACGGCGCTGCGCGCCGCCGGGACCTGAGAGGGTTTCGAGGTGTGTTGTGCAGGGGAGCTCAGCCTCCTCCTGTTTGCAGAATAATTGAGCGGACGCTTGCGTGTTCGCGCGGGCCCCCGGGACACACTCCCGGGCGGCCGGCTGCTCAGCTCTAGTTGACGCAGCTCCCTGGTTGATCCTGCCAGTAGTCATATGCTTGTCTCAAAGATTAAGCCATGCATGTCTCAGTACAAGCCGCATTAAGGTGAAACCGCGAATGGCTCATTAAATCAGTTATGGTTCCTTAGATCGTACCCACGTTACTTGGATAACTGTGGTAATTCTAGAGCTAATACATGCAAACAGAGT
>NW_026047744.1:27500-32500 GCF_023864345.2 Schistocerca serialis cubense | reverse complement strand
GCCCATCTTTCGACGCCACCCACAAAGCATGCAGCCTGTGTCGACCACAGCACCCAAACGCCAGTGCCTCTGCCGCACGAAGTCGTGGACCGGCAATCACACCACCCGCACCCGCTCGTGCCCCACCCCAACCGCCAAACTCGCAACGCCAGCGGATGAACGGCGGAAGTTTCCCGCAGTCGTAATGTGCAATCCACACCTATAACTTGCGTTTCATGAAGAGTTATGTCCAATATGCGACATTCCCGCTGTCCCTATACATGAGCTGCGAGCTGTACCACGTACAAGCTACAGACGCGATCGCATTGCTCACTGTACGGATTCCCATGCCGAGCGATCAGCTAGGAAGCGCCCCATCCACGTCGGTACCCTTGGGCGTTGCACTCGCAGTCGCAAAAAACGTTGGGCAAATATATTTCTCCGATGCTGAGCGATCAGCTAGGAAGCGCCCCATCCATGTCGGTACTCGTACGCGTCGCACTCGCAGTCGCAAAAAACGCTGGGCAAATATATTTCTCGGAAGAGTAATGACAGTCCGAGCCTCCTGCGTGGGAAGAGTCTTTCTAGGCCCTGACCCACGGGAAGCGTGTAGCTTCCCCCATCCCGGACATTTCACGTCGTCACACTACCGGTATTGACTAATAGACTGATTGCTGATAATCATTAGCCACACACTGGGGGAAACGGCCGACAGGGGCGGCAACATAGTGGAGCCGCAGTGTCACTAATGTACAGAGATAGAACAGTTTCGACTGGAACCAGAGTAACCGTATACACGGCACTGATTAGTAATAGATGCAGAGCCATCAGAATACAGATAATATATACAACCGTCCCTATACATGCTGAAAGACTCTGCACACAATGAGAACCACACGTCAGCCAGACACTATCACACACTACTCTCTGCCTCTAACAGGCACACACACAATATCTAACCACCAGCATGGAAGAACATCCGGTGCATCCTCTCCGCCACATTACACAATCCACACTATCATAACCAGACCGGGAGGTCCACCCAGAAAACAGAATATCCCACCCTTCCGACATCCGCCATTGCTCAGCTAAGCCACGAACACCCACACATGTCCTACACAGGGGTGCACCCAACATCACAATACTGCCTCCTGTCACAGTACACAAACAATGGCAGGAATGAAAGACACAGATCTGCCACAACCTTGGAATCGGAGCGCCGCCTGTCATGAGCCACAAGTGCATCCTGACGTGACAAATCGGATGATCCCGCAGGCATGCACTTACGATAATCACTATCAACGAACCTGCCGCCCCCTCCCCCCCCAAAATACACCTTTCCCTACAACGTGTACCTTAACCTAAGCTATATTGTACCTTAACCTAAGCGATATTGTACCTTAACCTAAGGTATATCGTACCTTAACCTAACCTACATTGCGCCTTCACCTAACCTACGTTGTACCTTAACCTAACCTACGTTGTACCTTAACCTAACCTACGTTGTACCTTAACCTAACCTACGTTGTACCTTAACCTAACCTACGTTGTACCTTAACCTAACCTACGTTGTACCTTAACCTAACCTACGTTGTACCTTAACCTAACCTACGTTGTACCTTAACCTAACCTACGTTGTGCCTTAACCTAACCTACGTTGTGCCTTAACCTAACCTACGTTGTGCCTTAACCTAACCTACGTTGTGCCTTAACCTAACCTACGTTGTGCCTTAACCTAACCTATGTTGTGCCTTAACCTAACCTATGTTGTGCCTTAACCTAACCTATGTTGTGCCTTAACCTAACCTATGTTGTGCCTTAACCTAACCTATGTTGTGCCTTAACCTAACCTATGTTGTGCCTTAACCTAACCTATGTTGTGCCTTAACCTAACCTATGTTGTGCCTTAACCTAACCTATGTTGTGCCTTAACCTAACCTATGTTGTGCCTTAACCTAACCTATGTTGTGCCTTAACCTAACCTATGTTGTGCCTTAACCTAACCTATGTTGTGCCTTAACCTAACCTACGTTGTGCCTTAACCTAACCTACGTTGTGCCTTAACCTAACCTACGTTGTGCCTTAACCTAACCTACGTTGTGCCTTAACCTAACCTACGTTGTGCCTTAACCTAACCTACGTTGTGCCTTAACCTAACCTACGTTGTGCCTTAACCTAACCTACGTTGTGCCTTAACCTAACCTACGTTGTGCCTTAACCTAACCTACGTTGTGCCTTAACCTAACCTACGTTGTGCCTTAACCTAACCTACGTTGTGCCTTAACCTAACCTACGTTGTGCCTTAACCTAACCTACGTTGTGCCTTAACCTAACCTACGTTGTGCCTTAACCTAACCTACGTTGTGCCTTAACCTAACCTACGTTGTGCCTTAACCTAACCTACGTTGTGCCTTAACCTAACCTACGTTGTGCCTTAACCTAACCTACGTTGTGCCTTAACCTAACCTACGTTGTGCCTTAACCTAACCTACGTTGTGCCTTAACCTAACCTACGTTGTGCCTTAACCTAACCTACGTTGTGCCTTAACCTAACCTACGTTGTGCCTTAACCTAACCTACGTTGTGCCTTAACCTAACCTACGTTGTGCCTTAACCTAACCTACGTTGTGCCTTAACCTAACCTACGTTGTGCCTTAACCTAACCTACGTTGTGCCTTAACCTAACCTATGTTGTGCCTTAACCTAACCTATGTTGTGCCTTAACCTAACCTATGTTGTGCCTTAACCTAACCTATGTTGTGCCTTAACCTAACCTATGTTGTGCCTTAACCTAACCTATGTTGTGCCTTAACCTAACCTATGTTGTGCCTTAACCTAACCTATGTTGTGCCTTAACCTAACCTATGTTGTGCCTTAACCTAACCTATGTTGTGCCTTAACCTAACCTACGTTGTGCCTTAACCTAACCCATATTGTACCTTAACCTAACCCATATTGTACCTTAACCTAACCCATATTGTACCTTAACCTAACCCATATTGTACCTTAACCTAACCCATATTGTACCTTAACGTAACCTAATTTGTGCCTTAACGTAACCTAATTTGTGCCTTAACGTAACCTAATTTGTGCCTTAACGTAACCTAATTTGTGCCTTAACGTAACCTAATTTGTGCCTTAACGTAACCTAATTTGTGCCTTAACGTAACCTAATTTGTGCCTTAACGTAACCTAATTTGTGCCTTAACGTAACCTAATTTGTGCCTTAACGTAACCTAATTTGTGCCTTAACGTAACCTAATTTGTGCCTTAACGTAACCTAATTTGTGCCTTAACGTAACCTAATTTGTGCCTTAACGTAACCTAATTTGTGCCTTAACGTAACCTAATTTGTGCCTTAACGTAACCTAATTTGTGCCTTAACGTAACCTAATTTGTGCCTTAACGTAACCTAATTTGTGCCTTAACGTAACCTAATTTGTGCCTTAACGTAACCTAATTTGTGCCTTAACGTAACCCATGTTGTGCCTTAACGTAACCCATGTTGTGCCTTAACGTAACCCAATTTGTGCCTTAACGTAACCCATGTTGTGCCTTAACCTAACCTATATTGTGCCTCAACCTAACCTATATTGCGCCTTAACCTGACGCACGTTGTCGCTGAACCTGCTCTGTAATTGTTATGCAACTCGTTAAATTAGTGTAGTGTTGCCTAACCGCAACCCTCGCAATATAGTTCGCTATTCGCACTGCCCGGTCCCCTGTGTATCGCGTCATGTTAAACACCTTGCAGGTGTTGCTGACTTTCCACATGCTCCTGCTATACACTGTAATGTGGATAGCAGCAGGACGTACATGCCCCCCCCCCTTCCCCCCTGCCTTCGCAAGCTGGTCGTTGAGAAGTTTGCATGTTCAATGCCCTTCGCATGCCGACGTACTCAGCCTACGTTGTGGTACGGCCTGTCACCTGTCCGCCGATGTACGCAAAACCCACAAACTGTACTGCACATTGGTCCGTATGTACTGAATGATACATCGTGGCACATGTGTGACCGTACGACGACTGCGCCTAGCAACGGCAGACCATACAGTCCAAATATTGTGCACGCAGCTACGTGTCGTCTCCCTATAAGAGCTGGATTGCAGTGTGGTACGCCATTCAGACGTGTGGGAGGAACGGACGCCCTGGATGGCGATCAGCATGAGCAGTCTGTTGATGTAGTGGAGCGTGTATTCGGACGTAGTCGTCTCTTCTCACACACCGTGATAGCATGTTGCACCGCGTTCCACATCTGCGACATCCTGCAGAGGCCGGCTGACAGTCGTTCGCGCAATGGACACCGCATACGTACGGGGGCTACCTTCCACGTGTTCTCGAGGCGTGCACATGTTGTTGCGTCTATGTGGGCAGACGTAGTGTGTTGTGACACCTGACACAGGCATGCAATACTCGTTGCAAATGGCGATGGACGTCTACGTTTGCTGGTGACGTTACGCAAATGAACAACAGGTAACCCGTTGTGGTGCGGTTGTTCTCGCTAGAGGTGAATCAGTGTTGGCGACGATCGGTCGAGCTATTAACCGGTTGTTTCAGGGATACCCACCATGCCCACGAACGTGAAAGGGGACCCACCATGCCCACGAACGCGAAAGGGGATCTGGGTGTGAGGCGATACGCGGCGGTGGCTGGGTGGGACCGTCCCCGGCCGGTGAGGGGGGGCCGCCCGGCGTGCTGGCAGCGCGGTGCGTGGGCGCACGCGCTACAGCCGGCTGGTGGGGGCGGCCAGTGGCAGGCGCGCCGGCCGACGGACGCGGCAGGCGGCGCAGCTGCGCGCCGGCGCCCCCTGCTCGCGGCGCCTTGCGGCCAAAGTAGGTCCTCGCGGGCCCGGTGCGAAGCGCGGTGGCCATCTGCAGTGTGCTGGTCCGATTGAGGACTGTGTGCGCTGAGGATGCGCCGCCGCCCGGCGCTCGGCGCCGCGACGCCGTCTGCTGCTCGGTCGCCCCAGCGGTTCTCGCAGGTGGTTTGTATCGCAGCTGTGCGGACGTGTTGGCGCGTGCGC
>NW_026047744.1:12500-17500 GCF_023864345.2 Schistocerca serialis cubense | reverse complement strand
GGGAAGCGTGTAGCTTCCCCCATCCCGGACATTTCACGTCGTCACACTACCGGTATTGACTAATAGACTGATTGCTGATAATCATTAGCCACACACTGGGGGAAACGGCCGACAGGGGCGGCAACATAGTGGAGCCGCAGTGTCACTAATGTACAGAGATAGAACAGTTTCGACTGGAACCAGAGTAACCGTATACACGGCACTGATTAGTAATAGATGCAGAGCCATCAGAATACAGATAATATATACAACCGTCCCTATACATGCTGAAAGACTCTGCACACAATGAGAACCACACGTCAGCCAGACACTATCACACACTACTCTCTGCCTCTAACAGGCACACACACAATATCTAACCACCAGCATGGAAGAACATCCGGTGCATCCTCTCCGCCACATTACACAATCCACACTATCATAACCAGACCGGGAGGTCCACCCAGAAAACAGAATATCCCACCCTTCCGACATCCGCCATTGCTCAGCTAAGCCACGAACACCCACACATGTCCTACACAGGGGTGCACCCAACATCACAATACTGCCTCCTGTCACAGTACACAAACAATGGCAGGAATGAAAGACACAGATCTGCCACAACCTTGGAATCGGAGCGCCGCCTGTCATGAGCCACAAGTGCATCCTGACGTGACAAATCGGATGATCCCGCAGGCATGCACTTACGATAATCACTATCAACGAACCTGCCGCCCCCTCCCCCCCCAAAATACACCTTTCCCTACAACGTGTACCTTAACCTAAGCTATATTGTACCTTAACCTAAGCGATATTGTACCTTAACCTAAGGTATATCGTACCTTAACCTAACCTACATTGCGCCTTCACCTAACCTACGTTGTACCTTAACCTAACCTACGTTGTACCTTAACCTAACCTACGTTGTACCTTAACCTAACCTACGTTGTACCTTAACCTAACCTACGTTGTACCTTAACCTAACCTACGTTGTACCTTAACCTAACCTACGTTGTACCTTAACCTAACCTACGTTGTACCTTAACCTAACCTACGTTGTGCCTTAACCTAACCTACGTTGTGCCTTAACCTAACCTACGTTGTGCCTTAACCTAACCTACGTTGTGCCTTAACCTAACCTACGTTGTGCCTTAACCTAACCTACGTTGTGCCTTAACCTAACCTATGTTGTGCCTTAACCTAACCTATGTTGTGCCTTAACCTAACCTATGTTGTGCCTTAACCTAACCTATGTTGTGCCTTAACCTAACCTATGTTGTGCCTTAACCTAACCTATGTTGTGCCTTAACCTAACCTATGTTGTGCCTTAACCTAACCTATGTTGTGCCTTAACCTAACCTATGTTGTGCCTTAACCTAACCTATGTTGTGCCTTAACCTAACCTATGTTGTGCCTTAACCTAACCTATGTTGTGCCTTAACCTAACCTACGTTGTGCCTTAACCTAACCTACGTTGTGCCTTAACCTAACCTACGTTGTGCCTTAACCTAACCTACGTTGTGCCTTAACCTAACCTACGTTGTGCCTTAACCTAACCTACGTTGTGCCTTAACCTAACCTACGTTGTGCCTTAACCTAACCTACGTTGTGCCTTAACCTAACCTACGTTGTGCCTTAACCTAACCTACGTTGTGCCTTAACCTAACCTACGTTGTGCCTTAACCTAACCTACGTTGTGCCTTAACCTAACCTACGTTGTGCCTTAACCTAACCTACGTTGTGCCTTAACCTAACCTACGTTGTGCCTTAACCTAACCTACGTTGTGCCTTAACCTAACCTACGTTGTGCCTTAACCTAACCTACGTTGTGCCTTAACCTAACCTACGTTGTGCCTTAACCTAACCTACGTTGTGCCTTAACCTAACCTACGTTGTGCCTTAACCTAACCTATGTTGTGCCTTAACCTAACCTATGTTGTGCCTTAACCTAACCTATGTTGTGCCTTAACCTAACCTATGTTGTGCCTTAACCTAACCTATGTTGTGCCTTAACCTAACCTATGTTGTGCCTTAACCTAACCTATGTTGTGCCTTAACCTAACCTATGTTGTGCCTTAACCTAACCTATGTTGTGCCTTAACCTAACCTATGTTGTGCCTTAACCTAACCTACGTTGTGCCTTAACCTAACCTACGTTGTGCCTTAACCTAACCCATATTGTACCTTAACCTAACCCATATTGTACCTTAACCTAACCCATATTGTACCTTAACCTAACCCATATTGTACCTTAACCTAACCCATATTGTACCTTAACCTAACCCATATTGTACCTTAACGTAACCTAATTTGTGCCTTAACGTAACCTAATTTGTGCCTTAACGTAACCTAATTTGTGCCTTAACGTAACCTAATTTGTGCCTTAACGTAACCTAATTTGTGCCTTAACGTAACCTAATTTGTGCCTTAACGTAACCTAATTTGTGCCTTAACGTAACCTAATTTGTGCCTTAACGTAACCTAATTTGTGCCTTAACGTAACCTAATTTGTGCCTTAACGTAACCTAATTTGTGCCTTAACGTAACCTAATTTGTGCCTTAACGTAACCTAATTTGTGCCTTAACGTAACCTAATTTGTGCCTTAACGTAACCTAATTTGTGCCTTAACGTAACCTAATTTGTGCCTTAACGTAACCTAATTTGTGCCTTAACGTAACCCATGTTGTGCCTTAACGTAACCCATGTTGTGCCTTAACGTAACCCAATTTGTGCCTTAACGTAACCCATGTTGTGCCTTAACCTAACCTATATTGTGCCTCAACCTAACCTATATTGCGCCTTAACCTGACGCACGTTGTCGCTGAACCTGCTCTGTAATTGTTATGCAACTCGTTAAATTAGTGTAGTGTTGCCTAACCGCAACCCTCGCAATATAGTTCGCTATTCGCACTGCCCGGTCCCCTGTGTATCGCGTCATGTTAAACACCTTGCAGGTGTTGCTGACTTTCCACATGCTCCTGCTATACACTGTAATGTGGATAGCAGCAGGACGTACATGCCCCCCCCCCTTCCCCCCTGCCTTCGCAAGCTGGTCGTTGAGAAGTTTGCATGTTCAATGCCCTTCGCATGCCGACGTACTCAGCCTACGTTGTGGTACGGCCTGTCACCTGTCCGCCGATGTACGCAAAACCCACAAACTGTACTGCACATTGGTCCGTATGTACTGAATGATACATCGTGGCACATGTGTGACCGTACGACGACTGCGCCTAGCAACGGCAGACCATACAGTCCAAATATTGTGCACGCAGCTACGTGTCGTCTCCCTATAAGAGCTGGATTGCAGTGTGGTACGCCATTCAGACGTGTGGGAGGAACGGACGCCCTGGATGGCGATCAGCATGAGCAGTCTGTTGATGTAGTGGAGCGTGTATTCGGACGTAGTCGTCTCTTCTCACACACCGTGATAGCATGTTGCACCGCGTTCCACATCTGCGACATCCTGCAGAGGCCGGCTGACAGTCGTTCGCGCAATGGACACCGCATACGTACGGGGGCTACCTTCCACGTGTTCTCGAGGCGTGCACATGTTGTTGCGTCTATGTGGGCAGACGTAGTGTGTTGTGACACCTGACACAGGCATGCAATACTCGTTGCAAATGGCGATGGACGTCTACGTTTGCTGGTGACGTTACGCAAATGAACAACAGGTAACCCGTTGTGGTGCGGTTGTTCTCGCTAGAGGTGAATCAGTGTTGGCGACGATCGGTCGAGCTATTAACCGGTTGTTTCAGGGATACCCACCATGCCCACGAACGTGAAAGGGGACCCACCATGCCCACGAACGCGAAAGGGGATCTGGGTGTGAGGCGATACGCGGCGGTGGCTGGGTGGGACCGTCCCCGGCCGGTGAGGGGGGGCCGCCCGGCGTGCTGGCAGCGCGGTGCGTGGGCGCACGCGCTACAGCCGGCTGGTGGGGGCGGCCAGTGGCAGGCGCGCCGGCCGACGGACGCGGCAGGCGGCGCAGCTGCGCGCCGGCGCCCCCTGCTCGCGGCGCCTTGCGGCCAAAGTAGGTCCTCGCGGGCCCGGTGCGAAGCGCGGTGGCCATCTGCAGTGTGCTGGTCCGATTGAGGACTGTGTGCGCTGAGGATGCGCCGCCGCCCGGCGCTCGGCGCCGCGACGCCGTCTGCTGCTCGGTCGCCCCAGCGGTTCTCGCAGGTGGTTTGTATCGCAGCTGTGCGGACGTGTTGGCGCGTGCGCTGTGCTGGGAGAGTTCGCTTCGGCACCCAAGTGGGGCTTTTGTCCTTCTGTGGCGCTGGCGTTGGAGCTGCCGGTCACCGTAGGTGGCGCGTGTTGTCTCCCGCCGGCAATGCCACGACAGCACGCTCCCGGGCCTCTGTCGGCAGCGGCAAGCTCAGTTGGGAGCACGGGTGGTCGCACCTAAAGCGTCTACTCGCCTAACTCCGGGCGATTGCGCCTCTCTCGAACCCGACCAAGTACTTAGGACGGCGCTGCGCGCCGCCGGGACCTGAGAGGGTTTCGAGGTGTGTTGTGCAGGGGAGCTCAGCCTCCTCCTGTTTGCAGAATAATTGAGCGGACGCTTGCGTGTTCGCGCGGGCCCCCGGGACACACTCCCGGGCGGCCGGCTGCTCAGCTCTAGTTGACGCAGCTCCCTGGTTGATCCTGCCAGTAGTCATATGCTTGTCTCAAAGATTAAGCCATGCATGTCTCAGTACAAGCCGCATTAAGGTGAAACCGCGAATGGCTCATTAAATCAGTTATGGTTCCTTAGATCGTACCCACGTTACTTGGATAACTGTGGTAATTCTAGAGCTAATACATGCAAACAGAGTCCCGACCAGAGATGGAAGGGACGCTTTTATTAGATCAAAACCAATCGGTCGGCTCGTCCGGTCCGTTTGCCTTGGTGACTCTGAATAACTTTGGGCTGATCGCACGGTCCTCGTACCGGCGACGCATCTTTCAAATGTCTGCCTTATCAACTGTCGATGGTAGGTTCTGCGCCTACCATGGTTGTAACGGGTAACGGGGAATCAGG
>NW_026047744.1:5000-7500 GCF_023864345.2 Schistocerca serialis cubense | reverse complement strand
TGTTGACGCAATGTGATTTCTGCCCAGTGCTCTGAATGTCAACGTGAAGAAATTCAAGCAAGCGCGGGTAAACGGCGGGAGTAACTATGACCTCCCCCCCTGCCTTTGTTACAGCTGGTGCAACTAATAGAAGCGAACGTGGTACCAGGCCTCCCGCTGGAGCGCCTGTGCCAGCTGATGAGCCAGCCAACCAGCCAACCGGTGCGGGTCGAGCGCTGCTCCCCGCCATCTGCCCTGATTGTATGCGGTCCTTCTCCACCAAGACCGGACTTGGTGTCCATCGGCGTCGCGCCCATCCGACTGCTGCTAATGCTGAGATCAAGACCGAGAGGAAGAAGGCCAGGTGGTCCCAGGAAGAGCTCCTGCGTCTGGCCCATGCAGAAGCGACTCTTGCCACCCAGGGTTGCAGATTTTTAAACCAGGAGCTTGCAAAGGCCTTCCCCGAGCGTACGCTGGAATCCATTAAATGTCAGCGTAGAGCGCAGCCCTACAAAGACATGGTGGCGAAGTTTGTCACCGAGCTTGCTGGCATGGATCGCGGCCTTCAGGGTCCTCCTAGCGAGCCTGCAGTCAGTCATTCTTTGCCACAGTCTCCACCTTGTGGGGAAGATGTTGACCTAACCATCTGGTCATTTGTAGCAGAACTCCCCCAATCAGACCGCCGATTCCGCTCGCTTGATGATCTCGTGGCTCTGGGTCCCACCACTAGCCGTGAAACAATCCAGGCTATGTTGCTGTCTGCTCTTGACGAAGTAGGCAGCAGGGAGCCAGCCGTCCACCAAGCTGCGAGTGTGCGGACCCAACAGCCTCCAGAGCGGAAGCGTGCACGCAGGAGATGGGAGTATGCGGTGGTTCAGCGTGCTTTCAAGAAGAACGGAGCACGCTGTATCAACGGACTTCTTGATGGCACACTCTTGCATCAGCCACCATCCATCCCAGGGCTGATTGAGTTTTGGACAGACCTCTTCTCTCCACCACGTGTCAGGTCTCGACCTCCGCGTGGGGAGGGTCTGTCCGATGAGCTGCTGCCATTCTCGAAGAGGGTGCCCTTCCGTGACCTCTGGGCTCCCATTTCTGCAGAAGAAGCCACTGCTGCTCTCCCGCCTCGCAATTCTGCTGCAGGTCCTGATGGCCTCACGCCGACGCAACTGCGTCGCCTTCCCCGGGAGGTTCTCCTCAAGATCCTTAATTTCCTCCTCCTTTCCCGTTCCCTTCCATCCCGACTCCTTCAGGCCAGAACAACCCTGCTGCCCAAGAAGACCGCCGCAGCATCCCCTGCTGACTTTCGTCCGATCACAGTGTGCTCGGTGCTGACCAGAGCCTTTCACAAGGTTCTGGTTGGCCGCCTGATGCGCTACTGTGTGTTGGACGGTCGCCAGCGGGCTTTCATCCCTCAGGATGGGATGCTTCATAACACCTTTCTTCTGGATCTGGCGATGACCCAGGCGTGCCGAGCTGCCGGCTCGCTGTACTTGGCATCTCTGGATGTGTCAAAGGCCTTCGACTCGCTTGCCCATGGTGCCCTTGGTCCTGTGCTAAGGGCCCATGGTCTGCCAGTCGAGTTCATTGACTACATCCAGGGATGCTATGAGGCAGGATCGACGGTTATCTGCGCGGATGGGAAGTCGTCAGATCTAGTGCGGCCTTCGAGGGGTGTTCGGCAGGGTGACCCGCTGTCTCCTATTCTCTTCAACATGTCCATTGACATTCTCTTGTCTCGTCTGCCTGCTCATATTGGTGCACGCATTCTTGGACGGCGGATAAATGCGGCTGCATTCGCTGATGACCTCCTGCTGTTCGCCGAGACTCGTGATGGATTGCAGGAACTTCTCACCATCGCCACGTCGGCCCTGGGGGATCTCGGGCTCGAGGTCAACCCACGGAAGTGTTTTTCTCTCGCCCTTGTCTCATCAGGCCGGGAGAAGAAAACCAAGGTCGACGAGACTGTCATCTTTCGTGCTGGGGGGAACAACATCCCAGCACTGGCGATGGGAGATACTTTCAAGTATCTAGGCCTGCAATTTTCCACGTGCGGACGCAGTCTTTTTCATCCCCGGCGGGAGGTCGAGAAGCAGTTGGACATCATCACGCGTGCACCACTCAAACCTCAGCAGCGGCTTTTTGCCCTTCGTTCTGTCATCCTCCCGGGTATTTCCCATGGCCTCGCCCTGGGGAGGACTCGTCTTGGGGCCCTCTCTTCCCTTGACGTCTGTGTTCGTGCAGCCCTTCGATCTTGGCTGCACCTGCCAGCAGATACGCCGGTCGGTTACTTCCACGCCCCCATCTCTCATGGGGGCTTGGGGGTGCCTGCAGCCCGCTGGCTGGGCCCTCTTCTTCGCAGGAGAAGATTGGCGAAGATGCAAGGACTGGGTGCGGCAGTGGACGATTCTTCCCAGGACTTAATCCAGCGAGAAATTCACCAACTGGACCACGCCCTGCAATGGCAGGGGGAAGTTATAAAGTCCAGTTACCAGTTGGGCCGGTGTTGGGCCGACCGCCT
>NW_026047743.1:112500-118028 GCF_023864345.2 Schistocerca serialis cubense | reverse complement strand
GTAGCATCGGCAACGACAGAGTCAATGCCGCGTACCAGTCCGAAGACCTCACTAAATCATTCAATCGGTAGTAGCGACGGGCGGTGTGTACAAAGGGCAGGGACGTAATCAACGCGAGCTTATGACTCGCGCTTACTGGGAATTCCTCGTTCATGGGGAACAATTGCAAGCCCCAATCCCTAGCACGAAGGAGGTTCAGCGGGTTACCCCGACCTTTCGGCCTAGGAAGACACGCTGATTCCTTCAGTGTAGCGCGCGTGCGGCCCAGAACATCTAAGGGCATCACAGACCTGTTATTGCTCAATCTCGTGCGGCTAGAAGCCGCCTGTCCCTCTAAGAAGAAAAGTAATCGCTGACAGCACGAAGGATGTCACGCGACTAGTTAGCAGGCTAGAGTCTCGTTCGTTATCGGAATTAACCAGACAAATCGCTCCACCAACTAAGAACGGCCATGCACCACCACCCACCGAATCAAGAAAGAGCTATCAATCTGTCAATCCTTCCGGTGTCCGGGCCTGGTGAGGTTTCCCGTGTTGAGTCAAATTAAGCCGCAGGCTCCACTCCTGGTGGTGCCCTTCCGTCAATTCCTTTAAGTTTCAGCTTTGCAACCATACTTCCCCCGGAACCCAAAAGCTTTGGTTTCCCGGAGGCTGCCCGCCGAGTCATCGGAGGAACTGCGGCGGATCGCTGGCTGGCATCGTTTATGGTTAGAACTAGGGCGGTATCTGATCGCCTTCGAACCTCTAACTTTCGTTCTTGATTAATGAAAACATACTTGGCAAATGCTTTCGCTTCTGTTCGTCTTGCGACGATCCAAGAATTTCACCTCTAACGTCGCAATACGAATGCCCCCGCCTGTCCCTATTAATCATTACCTCGGGTTCCGAAAACCAACAAAATAGAACCGAGGTCCTATTCCATTATTCCATGCACACAGTATTCAGGCGGGCTTGCCTGCTTTAAGCACTCTAATTTGTTCAAAGTAAACGTGCCGGCCCACCGAGACACTCAATAAAGAGCACCCTGGTAGGATTTCAACGGGGTCCGCCTCGGGACGCACGAGCACGCACGAGGCGGTCGCACGCCTTCGGCTCGCCCCACCGGCAGGACGTCCCACGATACATGCCAGTTAAACACCGACGGGCGGTGAACCAACAGCGTGGGACACAAATCCAACTACGAGCTTTTTAACCGCAACAACTTTAATATACGCTATTGGAGCTGGAATTACCGCGGCTGCTGGCACCAGACTTGCCCTCCAATAGATACTCGTTAAAGGATTTAAAGTGTACTCATTCCGATTACGGGGCCTCGGATGAGTCCCGTATCGTTATTTTTCGTCACTACCTCCCCGTGCCGGGAGTGGGTAATTTGCGCGCCTGCTGCCTTCCTTGGATGTGGTAGCCGTTTCTCAGGCTCCCTCTCCGGAATCGAACCCTGATTCCCCGTTACCCGTTACAACCATGGTAGGCGCAGAACCTACCATCGACAGTTGATAAGGCAGACATTTGAAAGATGCGTCGCCGGTACGAGGACCGTGCGATCAGCCCAAAGTTATTCAGAGTCACCAAGGCAAACGGACCGGACGAGCCGACCGATTGGTTTTGATCTAATAAAAGCGTCCCTTCCATCTCTGGTCGGGACTCTGTTTGCATGTATTAGCTCTAGAATTACCACAGTTATCCAAGTAACGTGGGTACGATCTAAGGAACCATAACTGATTTAATGAGCCATTCGCGGTTTCACCTTAATGCGGCTTGTACTGAGACATGCATGGCTTAATCTTTGAGACAAGCATATGACTACTGGCAGGATCAACCAGGGAGCTGCGTCAACTAGAGCTGAGCAGCCGGCCGCCCGGGAGTGTGTCCCGGGGGCCCGCGCGAACACGCAAGCGTCCGCTCAATTATTCTGCAAACAGGAGGAGGCTGAGCTCCCCTGCACAACACACCTCGAAACCCTCTCAGGTCCCGGCGGCGCGCAGCGCCGTCCTAAGTACTTGGTCGGGTTCGAGAGAGGCGCAATCGCCCGGAGTTAGGCGAGTAGACGCTTTAGGTGCGACCACCCGTGCTCCCAACTGAGCTTGCCGCTGCCGACAGAGGCCCGGGAGCGTGCTGTCGTGGCATTGCCGGCGGGAGACAACACGCGCCACCTACGGTGACCGGCAGCTCCAACGCCAGCGCCACAGAAGGACAAAAGCCCCACTTGGGTGCCGAAGCGAACTCTCCCAGCACAGCGCACGCGCCAACACGTCCGCACAGCTGCGATACAAACCACCTGCGAGAACCGCTGGGGCGACCGAGCAGCAGACGGCGTCGCGGCGCCGAGCGCCGGGCGGCGGCGCATCCTCAGCGCACACAGTCCTCAATCGGACCAGCACACTGCAGATGGCCACCGCGCTTCGCACCGGGCCCGCGAGGACCTACTTTGGCCGCAAGGCGCCGCGAGCAGGGGGCGCCGGCGCGCAGCTGCGCCGCCTGCCGCGTCCGTCGGCCGGCGCGCCTGCCACTGGCCGCCCCCACCAGCCGGCTGTAGCGCGTGCGCCCACGCACCGCGCTGCCAGCACGCCGGGCGGCCCCCCCTCACCGGCCGGGGACGGTCCCACCCAGCCACCGCCGCGTATCGCCTCACACCCAGATCCCCTTTCGCGTTCGTGGGCATGGTGGGTCCCCTTTCACGTTCGTGGGCATGGTGGGTATCCCTGAAACAACCGGTTAATAGCTCGACCGATCGTCGCCAACACTGATTCACCTCTAGCGAGAACAACCGCACCACAACGGGTTACCTGTTGTTCATTTGCGTAACGTCACCAGCAAACGTAGACGTCCATCGCCATTTGCAACGAGTATTGCATGCCTGTGTCAGGTGTCACAACACACTACGTCTGCCCACATAGACGCAACAACATGTGCACGCCTCGAGAACACGTGGAAGGTAGCCCCCGTACGTATGCGGTGTCCATTGCGCGAACGACTGTCAGCCGGCCTCTGCAGGATGTCGCAGATGTGGAACGCGGTGCAACATGCTATCACGGTGTGTGAGAAGAGACGACTACGTCCGAATACACGCTCCACTACATCAACAGACTGCTCATGCTGATCGCCATCCAGGGCGTCCGTTCCTCCCACACGTCTGAATGGCGTACCACACTGCAATCCAGCTCTTATAGGGAGACGACACGTAGCTGCGTGCACAATATTTGGACTGTATGGTCTGCCGTTGCTAGGCGCAGTCGTCGTACGGTCACACATGTGCCACGATGTATCATTCAGTACATACGGACCAATGTGCAGTACAGTTTGTGGGTTTTGCGTACATCGGCGGACAGGTGACAGGCCGTACCACAACGTAGGCTGAGTACGTCGGCATGCGAAGGGCATTGAACATGCAAACTTCTCAACGACCAGCTTGCGAAGGCAGGGGGGAAGGGGGGGGGGCATGTACGTCCTGCTGCTATCCACATTACAGTGTATAGCAGGAGCATGTGGAAAGTCAGCAACACCTGCAAGGTGTTTAACATGACGCGATACACAGGGGACCGGGCAGTGCGAATAGCGAACTATATTGCGAGGGTTGCGGTTAGGCAACACTACACTAATTTAACGAGTTGCATAACAATTACAGAGCAGGTTCAGCGACAACGTGCGTCAGGTTAAGGCGCAATATAGGTTAGGTTGAGGCACAATATAGGTTAGGTTAAGGCACAACATGGGTTACGTTAAGGCACAAATTGGGTTACGTTAAGGCACAACATGGGTTACGTTAAGGCACAACATGGGTTACGTTAAGGCACAAATTAGGTTACGTTAAGGCACAAATTAGGTTACGTTAAGGCACAAATTAGGTTACGTTAAGGCACAAATTAGGTTACGTTAAGGCACAAATTAGGTTACGTTAAGGCACAAATTAGGTTACGTTAAGGCACAAATTAGGTTACGTTAAGGCACAAATTAGGTTACGTTAAGGCACAAATTAGGTTACGTTAAGGCACAAATTAGGTTACGTTAAGGCACAAATTAGGTTACGTTAAGGCACAAATTAGGTTACGTTAAGGCACAAATTAGGTTACGTTAAGGCACAAATTAGGTTACGTTAAGGCACAAATTAGGTTACGTTAAGGCACAAATTAGGTTACGTTAAGGCACAAATTAGGTTACGTTAAGGCACAAATTAGGTTACGTTAAGGTACAATATGGGTTAGGTTAAGGTACAATATGGGTTAGGTTAAGGTACAATATGGGTTAGGTTAAGGTACAATATGGGTTAGGTTAAGGTACAATATGGGTTAGGTTAAGGCACAACGTAGGTTAGGTTAAGGCACAACGTAGGTTAGGTTAAGGCACAACATAGGTTAGGTTAAGGCACAACATAGGTTAGGTTAAGGCACAACATAGGTTAGGTTAAGGCACAACATAGGTTAGGTTAAGGCACAACATAGGTTAGGTTAAGGCACAACATAGGTTAGGTTAAGGCACAACATAGGTTAGGTTAAGGCACAACATAGGTTAGGTTAAGGCACAACATAGGTTAGGTTAAGGCACAACGTAGGTTAGGTTAAGGCACAACGTAGGTTAGGTTAAGGCACAACGTAGGTTAGGTTAAGGCACAACGTAGGTTAGGTTAAGGCACAACGTAGGTTAGGTTAAGGCACAACGTAGGTTAGGTTAAGGCACAACGTAGGTTAGGTTAAGGCACAACGTAGGTTAGGTTAAGGCACAACGTAGGTTAGGTTAAGGCACAACGTAGGTTAGGTTAAGGCACAACGTAGGTTAGGTTAAGGCACAACGTAGGTTAGGTTAAGGCACAACGTAGGTTAGGTTAAGGCACAACGTAGGTTAGGTTAAGGCACAACGTAGGTTAGGTTAAGGCACAACGTAGGTTAGGTTAAGGCACAACGTAGGTTAGGTTAAGGCACAACGTAGGTTAGGTTAAGGCACAACGTAGGTTAGGTTAAGGCACAACGTAGGTTAGGTTAAGGCACAACGTAGGTTAGGTTAAGGCACAACGTAGGTTAGGTTAAGGCACAACATAGGTTAGGTTAAGGCACAACATAGGTTAGGTTAAGGCACAACATAGGTTAGGTTAAGGCACAACATAGGTTAGGTTAAGGCACAACATAGGTTAGGTTAAGGCACAACATAGGTTAGGTTAAGGCACAACATAGGTTAGGTTAAGGCACAACATAGGTTAGGTTAAGGCACAACATAGGTTAGGTTAAGGCACAACATAGGTTAGGTTAAGGCACAACATAGGTTAGGTTAAGGCACAACGTAGGTTAGGTTAAGGCACAACGTAGGTTAGGTTAAGGCACAACGTAGGTTAGGTTAAGGCACAACGTAGGTTAGGTTAAGGCACAACGTAGGTTAGGTTAAGGCACAACGTAGGTTAGGTTAAGGTACAACGTAGGTTAGGTTAAGGTACAACGTAGGTTAGGTTAAGGTACAACGTAGGTTAGGTTAAGGTACAACGTAGGTTAGGTTAAGGTACAACGTAGGTTAGGTTAAGGTACAACGTAGGTTAGGTTAAGG
>NW_026047743.1:95000-107500 GCF_023864345.2 Schistocerca serialis cubense | reverse complement strand
AATGCACCCACCCGGGTGCGGCTGAGGGCCAGCCCGTGGTACAGGCCAGGGAGAAGTACGTTGGTGAGAGCGTGGAGGCGCTGTTGCGGCTTCAGCGGAGCTCGGGAGATGACGTCAAGCTGCTCCACCAGGTGGCTACGTGGATTGAAGACACAGCGACCCGCCGTGGAAAATTGCAGCCCCAGGTACCGGAAGGTTTCACCCACACGCAGGGCAGGCATGGTGGTATTGCCTGCTGTGAAGGTGACATTGCTGTCCACCTTCACCTTCTTCTCGCGCCCTGACGCGACTAAGGCGAGGGTGAAACACTTCCGGGCGTTGATCTGCAGCCCCAGGTGGGCGAGGGCTGCGGTAGCTGCGTCGATGAGGGACTGCAAGCCCCTCGGGGTCGCTGCAAACAGCAAGACGTCATCTGCAAAGGCCGCAGCGTTGACTCTGCGACCGAGGATCCGAGCTCCGATGTGGGAGGGCAGTTGGCCTAAAACGTAGTCCACCGCAAAGTTGAACAGGAGGGGGGAGAGGGGATCGCCCTGGCGAACGCCCCGTGCTGGCTGCACAGACACGCCCACGCCGGCGCCGTCCGCTATCACTGTCGTGCTGCCCTCGTAGCACCGCTCGACATACTCGACAAAGCAATCCGGCAGGCCATGCGCCTTCAGCACGGGGCGAAGGGCAGCATGATCTACCGAATCGAATGCCTTAGATACGTCGATCGATGCCACAAAGACAGAGCGGCAGGAGCGAACTGCGTCGGTGAGAGCAGTGTCCAAGATGAAGGTATTTTCCAACATCCCATCCCGAGGGATGAATGCCCGCTGACGTTCGTCCACAGCACAAGCGCGCATCAGGCGTGACGCGAGAACCTTGTGAAAGGTCCGCGCCAACACCGAGCAGACCGTAATGGGGCGAAAGTCAGCGGGGGATGTTGGTGCAGCCGTTTTCGGGAGAAGGGACGTCCGCGCGCGAAGCAGGCGTTCCGGAAGGGCGCGGGCCAGAAGGAAGAGATTCATCACTTTCACCAGGACTTCGTGCGGCAGACGCCGCAACTCCGCTGGGGTAAGGCCGTCCGGCCCCGCTGCTGATCCCCTGGGCGGCAACGCGGCGGCGACCTCCTCATGTGTGACCGGCCCCCATATGCACTCGAGAGCGACAGGCTCTGAGTGCGGGAGGAGGCGGTCACGAATGAAGCCCGCGGTGGAGATGGGCTTCTTGGTGAAGAGGTCCGCCCAGAAGTCCAGCAGACCAGGGATGGCAGGTGGCGGCTGGAGCAGGGTGCCATCCAAGAGGCCGCGCACGCAACGCGCACGCGACCGTCGGAAGGCATCCTGCGTTCTCGCGTACTCCCAGCGGCGCCGCTTGCGCTTCTGCGTCGGCGGCGCGGCAGGCGGCCGCTTCGATGGTTGGCGAGGCCGCTGTGTCCTGGTGATCGATCTCTCCCCTCTGGACCCGACCGACGCAAGGGCATCCGGGAGCATGCCCAGGATGACATCGGGCGGCGTGCCCCGCCCCAGACCGATGACACGATCCAGGGCAGAGAAACGCTGGGCGGAAGCGGGTAGCCCCGCCAGATGCTCCCAGATGGCGGCGTCAGTCGGCCCCTCCGGCGGCGGCCCGGTGGTGTCGGCCGCGAAGTCCTCGGCTGCGTCGACGGGCGGCGCAGCGGCCTCGCCCGCGTCAGGCAGCGGGCTCGCCGCTCCCCGGCGGGACGCCGGCTCTTCCCCCCGACCGATCTCAAGCGCCTCCATGAATTGGCGGACAAGCTGATTGTGGGCAGCTTGCCGCCGTCGGCACTTGATTGCCTCAAGCGTTCGGTCGGGGAACATCCTGATGAGCTCTTGATTTACAAAGAAGAACCGGGCGTCCCTCTCGAGGAACAGTTCGGCCTCTGCCTTGGCGAGCGACAGGACTTCTTCCTCCGTCCACCTCGCGCGATGCCTCTCCGTGACGATCTCCGCGTTGGCGGCCGCAAGATGTTGGCGGCGGCGATGGACCCCGAGACCGTTCTTGGTTGTAAAGCTGCGGTGGCACTCACTACAGGTATACATAGCTGCAAAAGTTACAAGATTTTCGGCCGGTTGGCCGGCTAGGTGCTGGGGGAGTTGGGGTGGCGCCTTCAGCGGAAGGGCCACCACTTATTCTCTGCTTACTGCCCCCAACTAAAAAAGGGATAGTGCGAGGGGGGGCTGGTAACCCCCCCAAGCCCCTGGTGCGGTCTTCCACTCTGCGAAATCAGCGGGCCCACGAGAAGGGGAGAAGACCGCAGGAGAGGAGAGGCTAAGAGGGCTAGGCCCATGTATTGCGCATCACTCTCCCTGTAACTATAACCCAAGGAAGGCACCTCGCAGCAGCAGCACGACTACATCAAGACCGCACTTCGAGAGAGTCATAGTTACTCCCGCCGTTTACCCGCGCTTGCTTGAATTTCTTCACGTTGACATTCAGAGCACTGGGCAGAAATCACATTGCGTCAACACCCGCTAGGGCCATCGCAATGCTTTGTTTTAATTAGACAGTCGGATTCCCCCAGTCCGTGCCAGTTCTGAGTTGATCGTTGAATGGCGGCCGAAGAGAATCCGCGCACCCGCGCGCCCCCGGAGGAGCACGCTAAGGCGGACGCGGCCTCGCAGCAAGGAAGATCCGTGGGAGGCCAAGGCACGGGACCGAGCTCGGATCCTGCACGCAGGTTGAAGCACCGGGGCGCGAACGCCGCGCAGGCGCGCGCATCCTGCACCGCCGGCCAGCACGAGGCCGACCAACGGCGAGAGCAGACCACGCCCGCGCTAAACGCCCGCACTTACCGGCACCCCTACGGCACTCACCTCGCCCAGGCCCGGCACGTTAGCGCTGACCCACTTCCCGACCAAGCCCGACACGCCCCGATCCTCAGAGCCAATCCTTATCCCGAAGTTACGGATCCAATTTGCCGACTTCCCTTACCTACATTATTCTATCGACTAGAGGCTCTTCACCTTGGAGACCTGCTGCGGATATGGGTACGAACCGGCGCGACACCTCCACGTGGCCCTCTCCCGGATTTTCAAGGTCCGAGGGGAAGATCGGGACACCGCCGCAACTGCGGTGCTCTTCGCGTTCCAAACCCTATCTCCCTGCTAGAGGATTCCAGGGAACTCGAACGCTCATGCAGAAAAGAAAACTCTTCCCCGATCTCCCGACGGCGTCTCCGGGTCCTTTTGGGTTACCCCGACGAGCATCTCTAAAAGAGGGGCCCGACTTGTATCGGTTCCGCTGCCGGGTTCCGGAATAGGAACCGGATTCCCTTTCGCCCAACGGGGGCCAGCACAAAGCGCATCATGCTATGACGGCCCCCATCAACATCGGATTTCTCCTAGGGCTTAGGATCGACTGACTCGTGTGCAACGGCTGTTCACACGAAACCCTTCTCCGCGTCAGCCCTCCAGGGCCTCGCTGGAGTATTTGCTACTACCACCAAGATCTGCACCGACGGCGGCTCCAGGCAGGCTCACGCCCAGACCCTTCTGCGCCCACCGCCGCGACCCTCCTACTCGTCAGGGCTTCGCGGCCGGCCGCAAGGACCGGCCATGACTGCCAGACTGACGGCCGAGTATAGGCACGACGCTTCAGCGCCATCCATTTTCAGGGCTAGTTGCTTCGGCAGGTGAGTTGTTACACACTCCTTAGCGGATTCCGACTTCCATGGCCACCGTCCTGCTGTCTTAAGCAACCAACGCCTTTCATGGTTTCCCATGAGCGTCGATTCGGGCGCCTTAACTCGGCGTTTGGTTCATCCCACAGCGCCAGTTCTGCTTACCAAAAGTGGCCCACTTGGCACTCCGATCCGAGTCGTTTGCTCGCGGCTTCAGCATATCAAGCAAGCCGGAGATCTCACCCATTTAAAGTTTGAGAATAGGTTGAGGTCGTTTCGGCCCCAAGGCCTCTAATCATTCGCTTTACCGGATGAGACTCGTACGAGCACCAGCTATCCTGAGGGAAACTTCGGAGGGAACCAGCTACTAGATGGTTCGATTAGTCTTTCGCCCCTATACCCAGCTCCGACGATCGATTTGCACGTCAGAATCGCTACGGACCTCCATCAGGGTTTCCCCTGACTTCGTCCTGGCCAGGCATAGTTCACCATCTTTCGGGTCCCAACGTGTACGCTCTAGGTGCGCCTCACCTCGCAATGAGGACGAGACGCCCCGGGAGTGCGGAGGCCGCCGCCCCGTGAAGGGCGGGGAAGCCCCATCCTCCCTCGGCCCGCGCAAGGCGAGACCTTCACTTTCATTACGCCTTTAGGTTTCGTACAGCCCAATGACTCGCGCACATGTTAGACTCCTTGGTCCGTGTTTCAAGACGGGTCGTGAAATTGTCCAAAGCTGAAGCGCCGCTGACGGGAGCGATTATTCCGCCCGAGAGCATCCCGAGCCAACAGCGGCGCGGGTCCGGGGCCGGGCCAGGTAGGTCCGTCATCCGGGAAGAACCGCGCGCGCTTGCCGGGAGCCCGAGCGCCCAAAGGGGCGAATCGACTCCTCCAGATATACCGCCGGGCAGCCAGCCAGGACACCGGGGCTCTGCCCAACAGACGCGAACCGAGGCCCGCGGAAGGACAGGCTGCGCACCCGGGCCGTAGGCCGGCACCCAGCGGGTCGCGACGTCCTACTAGGGGAGAAGTGCGGCCCACCGCACACCGGAACGGCCCCGCCCCGCGGCGAGTGGAAAGGCAACCGGACACGACCCCGCCGCGAATTGCTCCGCGCGGGCGGCCGGCCCCATCTGCCGAGGGCGGAGGCCAGTGGCCGGATGGGCGTGAATCTCACCCGTTCGACCTTTCGGACTTCTCACGTTTACCCCAGAACGGTTTCACGTACTTTTGAACTCTCTCTTCAAAGTTCTTTTCAACTTTCCCTCACGGTACTTGTTCGCTATCGGTCTCGTGGTCATATTTAGTCTCAGATGGAGTTTACCACCCACTTGGAGCTGCACTCTCAAGCAACCCGACTCGAAGGAGAGGTCCCGCCGACGCTCGCACCGGCCGCTACGGGCCTGGCACCCTCTACGGGCCGTGGCCTCATTCAAGTTGGACTTGGGCTCGGCGCGAGGCGTCGGGGTAGTGGACCCTCCCAAACACCACATGCCACGACAGGCGGCAGCCTGCGGGGTTCGGTGCTGGACTCTTCCCTGTTCGCTCGCCGCTACTGGGGGAATCCTTGTTAGTTTCTTTTCCTCCGCTTAGTAATATGCTTAAATTCAGCGGGTAGTCTCGCCTGCTCTGAGGTCGTTGTACGAGGTGTCGCACGCCACACCGCCAGCCGGCTGTGCACGCTACCGAGTAAGTACCGGTATGCGAACCGCCAGGCGACGGGCGCGCATCGCACGTTTAAGGAGACGCGGCCGGCCCCACAGGCGGCCACGACACTCCCAGGTCTGCGAAGCGGGGCAAACGCCGCGCGCTTCAGTATACGTAGCCGACCCTCAGCCAGACGTGGCCCGGGAACGGAATCCATGGACCGCAATGTGCGTTCGAAACGTCGATGTTCATGTGTCCTGCAGTTCACATGTCGACGCGCAATTTGCTGCGTTCTTCATCGACCCACGAGCCGAGTGATCCACCGTCCTGGGTGATCTTTTCATAGTTTCCACCATCTCTTTCGAGACAGTTGCATAGGCGGGACTGAGGCGTGTGGCGGCCCTGTTCCAGCGTTCAGTGTCCAACGGCCTCACGGCCGATGGGCGTCGTACGGCTCCACACCGGAGCGGACAGGCAGTCGGGCGAAAGTCATTCAAAACCGGCGCCAGGCGCCAGGTGCCGCAGGCCAGCCGCTCCAGCGCTTCAGCGCTCGTACCACACAACATTGCCGTTAGTTTTGAGACGAACGCGTGGTTCCGCACGCGGCGCACGGCTACTGCGAGCCGTACAGGTAGCTGCGTGTTGCGCGACACGACACGCACATCGAAAGACATGCAGTCTAGTCGGTAATGATCCTTCCGCAGGTTCACCTACGGAAACCTTGTTACGACTTTTACTTCCTCTAAATGATCAAGTTTGGTCATCTTTCCGGTAGCATCGGCAACGACAGAGTCAATGCCGCGTACCAGTCCGAAGACCTCACTAAATCATTCAATCGGTAGTAGCGACGGGCGGTGTGTACAAAGGGCAGGGACGTAATCAACGCGAGCTTATGACTCGCGCTTACTGGGAATTCCTCGTTCATGGGGAACAATTGCAAGCCCCAATCCCTAGCACGAAGGAGGTTCAGCGGGTTACCCCGACCTTTCGGCCTAGGAAGACACGCTGATTCCTTCAGTGTAGCGCGCGTGCGGCCCAGAACATCTAAGGGCATCACAGACCTGTTATTGCTCAATCTCGTGCGGCTAGAAGCCGCCTGTCCCTCTAAGAAGAAAAGTAATCGCTGACAGCACGAAGGATGTCACGCGACTAGTTAGCAGGCTAGAGTCTCGTTCGTTATCGGAATTAACCAGACAAATCGCTCCACCAACTAAGAACGGCCATGCACCACCACCCACCGAATCAAGAAAGAGCTATCAATCTGTCAATCCTTCCGGTGTCCGGGCCTGGTGAGGTTTCCCGTGTTGAGTCAAATTAAGCCGCAGGCTCCACTCCTGGTGGTGCCCTTCCGTCAATTCCTTTAAGTTTCAGCTTTGCAACCATACTTCCCCCGGAACCCAAAAGCTTTGGTTTCCCGGAGGCTGCCCGCCGAGTCATCGGAGGAACTGCGGCGGATCGCTGGCTGGCATCGTTTATGGTTAGAACTAGGGCGGTATCTGATCGCCTTCGAACCTCTAACTTTCGTTCTTGATTAATGAAAACATACTTGGCAAATGCTTTCGCTTCTGTTCGTCTTGCGACGATCCAAGAATTTCACCTCTAACGTCGCAATACGAATGCCCCCGCCTGTCCCTATTAATCATTACCTCGGGTTCCGAAAACCAACAAAATAGAACCGAGGTCCTATTCCATTATTCCATGCACACAGTATTCAGGCGGGCTTGCCTGCTTTAAGCACTCTAATTTGTTCAAAGTAAACGTGCCGGCCCACCGAGACACTCAATAAAGAGCACCCTGGTAGGATTTCAACGGGGTCCGCCTCGGGACGCACGAGCACGCACGAGGCGGTCGCACGCCTTCGGCTCGCCCCACCGGCAGGACGTCCCACGATACATGCCAGTTAAACACCGACGGGCGGTGAACCAACAGCGTGGGACACAAATCCAACTACGAGCTTTTTAACCGCAACAACTTTAATATACGCTATTGGAGCTGGAATTACCGCGGCTGCTGGCACCAGACTTGCCCTCCAATAGATACTCGTTAAAGGATTTAAAGTGTACTCATTCCGATTACGGGGCCTCGGATGAGTCCCGTATCGTTATTTTTCGTCACTACCTCCCCGTGCCGGGAGTGGGTAATTTGCGCGCCTGCTGCCTTCCTTGGATGTGGTAGCCGTTTCTCAGGCTCCCTCTCCGGAATCGAACCCTGATTCCCCGTTACCCGTTACAACCATGGTAGGCGCAGAACCTACCATCGACAGTTGATAAGGCAGACATTTGAAAGATGCGTCGCCGGTACGAGGACCGTGCGATCAGCCCAAAGTTATTCAGAGTCACCAAGGCAAACGGACCGGACGAGCCGACCGATTGGTTTTGATCTAATAAAAGCGTCCCTTCCATCTCTGGTCGGGACTCTGTTTGCATGTATTAGCTCTAGAATTACCACAGTTATCCAAGTAACGTGGGTACGATCTAAGGAACCATAACTGATTTAATGAGCCATTCGCGGTTTCACCTTAATGCGGCTTGTACTGAGACATGCATGGCTTAATCTTTGAGACAAGCATATGACTACTGGCAGGATCAACCAGGGAGCTGCGTCAACTAGAGCTGAGCAGCCGGCCGCCCGGGAGTGTGTCCCGGGGGCCCGCGCGAACACGCAAGCGTCCGCTCAATTATTCTGCAAACAGGAGGAGGCTGAGCTCCCCTGCACAACACACCTCGAAACCCTCTCAGGTCCCGGCGGCGCGCAGCGCCGTCCTAAGTACTTGGTCGGGTTCGAGAGAGGCGCAATCGCCCGGAGTTAGGCGAGTAGACGCTTTAGGTGCGACCACCCGTGCTCCCAACTGAGCTTGCCGCTGCCGACAGAGGCCCGGGAGCGTGCTGTCGTGGCATTGCCGGCGGGAGACAACACGCGCCACCTACGGTGACCGGCAGCTCCAACGCCAGCGCCACAGAAGGACAAAAGCCCCACTTGGGTGCCGAAGCGAACTCTCCCAGCACAGCGCACGCGCCAACACGTCCGCACAGCTGCGATACAAACCACCTGCGAGAACCGCTGGGGCGACCGAGCAGCAGACGGCGTCGCGGCGCCGAGCGCCGGGCGGCGGCGCATCCTCAGCGCACACAGTCCTCAATCGGACCAGCACACTGCAGATGGCCACCGCGCTTCGCACCGGGCCCGCGAGGACCTACTTTGGCCGCAAGGCGCCGCGAGCAGGGGGCGCCGGCGCGCAGCTGCGCCGCCTGCCGCGTCCGTCGGCCGGCGCGCCTGCCACTGGCCGCCCCCACCAGCCGGCTGTAGCGCGTGCGCCCACGCACCGCGCTGCCAGCACGCCGGGCGGCCCCCCCTCACCGGCCGGGGACGGTCCCACCCAGCCACCGCCGCGTATCGCCTCACACCCAGATCCCCTTTCGCGTTCGTGGGCATGGTGGGTCCCCTTTCACGTTCGTGGGCATGGTGGGTATCCCTGAAACAACCGGTTAATAGCTCGACCGATCGTCGCCAACACTGATTCACCTCTAGCGAGAACAACCGCACCACAACGGGTTACCTGTTGTTCATTTGCGTAACGTCACCAGCAAACGTAGACGTCCATCGCCATTTGCAACGAGTATTGCATGCCTGTGTCAGGTGTCACAACACACTACGTCTGCCCACATAGACGCAACAACATGTGCACGCCTCGAGAACACGTGGAAGGTAGCCCCCGTACGTATGCGGTGTCCATTGCGCGAACGACTGTCAGCCGGCCTCTGCAGGATGTCGCAGATGTGGAACGCGGTGCAACATGCTATCACGGTGTGTGAGAAGAGACGACTACGTCCGAATACACGCTCCACTACATCAACAGACTGCTCATGCTGATCGCCATCCAGGGCGTCCGTTCCTCCCACACGTCTGAATGGCGTACCACACTGCAATCCAGCTCTTATAGGGAGACGACACGTAGCTGCGTGCACAATATTTGGACTGTATGGTCTGCCGTTGCTAGGCGCAGTCGTCGTACGGTCACACATGTGCCACGATGTATCATTCAGTACATACGGACCAATGTGCAGTACAGTTTGTGGGTTTTGCGTACATCGGCGGACAGGTGACAGGCCGTACCACAACGTAGGCTGAGTACGTCGGCATGCGAAGGGCATTGAACATGCAAACTTCTCAACGACCAGCTTGCGAAGGCAGGGGGGAAGGGGGGGGGGCATGTACGTCCTGCTGCTATCCACATTACAGTGTATAGCAGGAGCATGTGGAAAGTCAGCAACACCTGCAAGGTGTTTAACATGACGCGATACACAGGGGACCGGGCAGTGCGAATAGCGAACTATATTGCGAGGGTTGCGGTTAGGCAACACTACACTAATTTAACGAGTTGCATAACAATTACAGAGCAGGTTCAGCGACAACGTGCGTCAGGTTAAGGCGCAATATAGGTTAGGTTGAGGCACAATATAGGTTAGGTTAAGGCACAACATGGGTTACGTTAAGGCACAAATTGGGTTACGTTAAGGCACAACATGGGTTACGTTAAGGCACAACATGGGTTACGTTAAGGCACAAATTAGGTTACGTTAAGGCACAAATTAGGTTACGTTAAGGCACAAATTAGGTTACGTTAAGGCACAAATTAGGTTACGTTAAGGCACAAATTAGGTTACGTTAAGGCACAAATTAGGTTACGTTAAGGCACAAATTAGGTTACGTTAAGGCACAAATTAGGTTACGTTAAGGCACAAATTAGGTTACGTTAAGGCACAAATTAGGTTACGTTAAGGCACAAATTAGGTTACGTTAAGGCACAAATTAGGTTACGTTAAGGCACAAATTAGGTTACGTTAAGGCACAAATTAGGTTACGTTAAGGCACAAATTAGGTTACGTTAAGGCACAAATTAGGTTACGTTAAGGCACAAATTAGGTTACGTTAAGGCACAAATTAGGTTACGTTAAGGCACAAATTAGGTTACGTTAAGGCACAAATTAGGTTACGTTAAGGTACAATATGGGTTAGGTTAAGGTACAATATGGGTTAGGTTAAGGTACAATATGGGTTAGGTTAAGGTACAATATGGGTTAGGTTAAGGCACAATATGGGTTAGGTTAAGGCACAACGTAGGTTAGGTTAAGGCACAACGTAGGTTAGGTTAAGGCACAACATAGGTTAGGTTAAGGCACAACATAGGTTAGGTTAAGGCACAACATAGGTTAGGTTAAGGCACAACATAGGTTAGGTTAAGGCACAACATAGGTTAGGTTAAGGCACAACATAGGTTAGGTTAAGGCACAACATAGGTTAGGTTAAGGCACAACATAGGTTAGGTTAAGGCACAACATAGGTTAGGTTAAGGCACAACATAGGTTAGGTTAAGGCACAACGTAGGTTAGGTTAAGGCACAACGTAGGTTAGGTTAAGGCACAACGTAGGTTAGGTTAAGGCACAACGTAGGTTAGGTTAAGGCACAACGTAGGTTAGGTTAAGGCACAACGTAGGTTAGGTTAAGGCACAACGTAGGTTAGGTTAAGGCACAACGTAGGTTAGGTTAAGGCACAACGTAGGTTAGGTTAAGGCACAACGTAGGTTAGGTTAAGGCACAACGTAGGTTAGGTTAAGGCACAACGTAGGTTAGGTTAAGGCACAACGTAGGTTAGGTTAAGGCACAACGTAGGTTAGGTTAAGGCACAACGTAGGTTAGGTTAAGGCACAACGTAGGTTAGGTTAAGGCACAACGTAGGTTAGGTTAAGGCACAACGTAGGTTAGGTTAAGGCACAACGTAGGTTAGGTTAAGGCACAACATAGGTTAGGTTAAGGCACAACATAGGTTAGGTTAAGGCACAACATAGGTTAGGTTAAGGCACAACATAGGTTAGGTTAAGGCACAACATAGGTTAGGTTAAGGCACAACATAGGTTAGGTTAAGGCACAACATAGGTTAGGTTAAGGCACAACATAGGTTAGGTTAAGGCACAACATAGGTTAGGTTAAGGCACAACATAGGTTAGGTTAAGGCACAACATAGGTTAGGTTAAGGCACAACATAGGTTAGGTTAAGGCACAACGTAGGTTAGGTTAAGGCACAACGTAGGTTAGGTTAAGGCACAACGTAGGTTAGGTTAAGGCACAACGTAGGTTAGGTTAAGGCACAACGTAGGTTAGGTTAAGGCACAACGTAGGTTAGGTTAAGGTACAACGTAGGTTAGGTTAAGGTACAACGTAGGTTAGGTTAAGGTACAACGTAGGTTAGGTTAAGGTACAACGTAGGTTAGGTTAAGGTACAACGTAGGTTAGGTTAAGGTACAACGTAGGTTAGGTTAAGGTACAACGTAGGTTAGGTTAAGGTACAACGTAGGTTAGGTGAAGGCGCAATGTAGGTTAGGTTAAGGTACGATATACCTTAGGTTAAGGTACAATATCGCTTAGGTTAAGGTACAATATAGCTTAGGTTAAGGTACACGTTGTAGGGAAAGGTGTATTTTGGGGGGGGAGGGGGCGGCAGGTTCGTTGATAGTGATTATCGTAAGTGCATGCCTGCGGGATCATCCGATTTGTCACGTCAGGATGCACTTGTGGCTCATGACAGGCGGCGCTCCGATTCCAAGGTTGTGGCAGATCTGTGTCTTTCATTCCTGCCATTGTTTGTGTACTGTGACAGGAGGCAGTATTGTGATGTTGGGTGCACCCCTGTGTAGGACATGTGTGGGTGTTCGTGGCTTAGCTGAGCAATGGCGGATGTCGGAAGGGTGGGATATTCTGTTTTCTGGGTGGACCTCCCGGTCTGGTTATGATAGTGTGGATTGTGTAATGTGGCGGAGAGGATGCACCGGATGTTCTTCCATGCTGGTGGTTAGATATTGTGTGTGTGCCTGTTAGAGGCAGAGAGTAGTGTGTGATAGTGTCTGGCTGACGTGTGGTTCTCATTGTGTGCAGAGTCTTTCAGCATGTATAGGGACGGTTGTATATATTATCTGTATTCTGATGGCTCTGCATCTATTACTAATCAGTGCCGTGTATACGGTTACTCTGGTTCCAGTCGAAACTGTTCTATCTCTGTACATTAGTGACACTGCGGCTCCACTATGTTGCCGCCCCTGTCGGCCGTTTCCCCCAGTGTGTGGCTAATGATTATCAGCAATCAGTCTATTAGTCAATACCGGTAGTGTGACGACGTGAAATGTCCGGGATGGGGGAAGCTACACGCTTCCCGTGGGTCAGGGCCTAGAAAGACTCTTC
>NW_026047743.1:82500-87500 GCF_023864345.2 Schistocerca serialis cubense | reverse complement strand
ACGCCTTCGGCTCGCCCCACCGGCAGGACGTCCCACGATACATGCCAGTTAAACACCGACGGGCGGTGAACCAACAGCGTGGGACACAAATCCAACTACGAGCTTTTTAACCGCAACAACTTTAATATACGCTATTGGAGCTGGAATTACCGCGGCTGCTGGCACCAGACTTGCCCTCCAATAGATACTCGTTAAAGGATTTAAAGTGTACTCATTCCGATTACGGGGCCTCGGATGAGTCCCGTATCGTTATTTTTCGTCACTACCTCCCCGTGCCGGGAGTGGGTAATTTGCGCGCCTGCTGCCTTCCTTGGATGTGGTAGCCGTTTCTCAGGCTCCCTCTCCGGAATCGAACCCTGATTCCCCGTTACCCGTTACAACCATGGTAGGCGCAGAACCTACCATCGACAGTTGATAAGGCAGACATTTGAAAGATGCGTCGCCGGTACGAGGACCGTGCGATCAGCCCAAAGTTATTCAGAGTCACCAAGGCAAACGGACCGGACGAGCCGACCGATTGGTTTTGATCTAATAAAAGCGTCCCTTCCATCTCTGGTCGGGACTCTGTTTGCATGTATTAGCTCTAGAATTACCACAGTTATCCAAGTAACGTGGGTACGATCTAAGGAACCATAACTGATTTAATGAGCCATTCGCGGTTTCACCTTAATGCGGCTTGTACTGAGACATGCATGGCTTAATCTTTGAGACAAGCATATGACTACTGGCAGGATCAACCAGGGAGCTGCGTCAACTAGAGCTGAGCAGCCGGCCGCCCGGGAGTGTGTCCCGGGGGCCCCGCGCGAACACGCAAGCGTCCGCTCAATTATTCTGCAAACAGGAGGAGGCTGAGCTCCCCTGCACAACACACCTCGAAACCCTCTCAGGTCCCGGCGGCGCGCAGCGCCGTCCTAAGTACTTGGTCGGGTTCGAGAGAGGCGCAATCGCCCGGAGTTAGGCGAGTAGACGCTTTAGGTGCGACCACCCGTGCTCCCAACTGAGCTTGCCGCTGCCGACAGAGGCCCGGGAGCGTGCTGTCGTGGCATTGCCGGCGGGAGACAACACGCGCCACCTACGGTGACCGGCAGCTCCAACGCCAGCGCCACAGAAGGACAAAAGCCCCACTTGGGTGCCGAAGCGAACTCTCCCAGCACAGCGCACGCGCCAACACGTCCGCACAGCTGCGATACAAACCACCTGCGAGAACCGCTGGGGCGACCGAGCAGCAGACGGCGTCGCGGCGCCGAGCGCCGGGCGGCGGCGCATCCTCAGCGCACACAGTCCTCAATCGGACCAGCACACTGCAGATGGCCACCGCGCTTCGCACCGGGCCCGCGAGGACCTACTTTGGCCGCAAGGCGCCGCGAGCAGGGGGCGCCGGCGCGCAGCTGCGCCGCCTGCCGCGTCCGTCGGCCGGCGCGCCTGCCACTGGCCGCCCCCACCAGCCGGCTGTAGCGCGTGCGCCCACGCACCGCGCTGCCAGCACGCCGGGCGGCCCCCCCTCACCGGCCGGGGACGGTCCCACCCAGCCACCGCCGCGTATCGCCTCACACCCAGATCCCCTTTCGCGTTCGTGGGCATGGTGGGTCCCCTTTCACGTTCGTGGGCATGGTGGGTATCCCTGAAACAACCGGTTAATAGCTCGACCGATCGTCGCCAACACTGATTCACCTCTAGCGAGAACAACCGCACCACAACGGGTTACCTGTTGTTCATTTGCGTAACGTCACCAGCAAACGTAGACGTCCATCGCCATTTGCAACGAGTATTGCATGCCTGTGTCAGGTGTCACAACACACTACGTCTGCCCACATAGACGCAACAACATGTGCACGCCTCGAGAACACGTGGAAGGTAGCCCCCGTACGTATGCGGTGTCCATTGCGCGAACGACTGTCAGCCGGCCTCTGCAGGATGTCGCAGATGTGGAACGCGGTGCAACATGCTATCACGGTGTGTGAGAAGAGACGACTACGTCCGAATACACGCTCCACTACATCAACAGACTGCTCATGCTGATCGCCATCCAGGGCGTCCGTTCCTCCCACACGTCTGAATGGCGTACCACACTGCAATCCAGCTCTTATAGGGAGACGACACGTAGCTGCGTGCACAATATTTGGACTGTATGGTCTGCCGTTGCTAGGCGCAGTCGTCGTACGGTCACACATGTGCCACGATGTATCATTCAGTACATACGGACCAATGTGCAGTACAGTTTGTGGGTTTTGCGTACATCGGCGGACAGGTGACAGGCCGTACCACAACGTAGGCTGAGTACGTCGGCATGCGAAGGGCATTGAACATGCAAACTTCTCAACGACCAGCTTGCGAAGGCAGGGGGGAAGGGGGGGGGGCATGTACGTCCTGCTGCTATCCACATTACAGTGTATAGCAGGAGCATGTGGAAAGTCAGCAACACCTGCAAGGTGTTTAACATGACGCGATACACAGGGGACCGGGCAGTGCGAATAGCGAACTATATTGCGAGGGTTGCGGTTAGGCAACACTACACTAATTTAACGAGTTGCATAACAATTACAGAGCAGGTTCAGCGACAACGTGCGTCAGGTTAAGGCGCAATATAGGTTAGGTTGAGGCACAATATAGGTTAGGTTAAGGCACAACATGGGTTACGTTAAGGCACAAATTGGGTTACGTTAAGGCACAACATGGGTTACGTTAAGGCACAACATGGGTTACGTTAAGGCACAAATTAGGTTACGTTAAGGCACAAATTAGGTTACGTTAAGGCACAAATTAGGTTACGTTAAGGCACAAATTAGGTTACGTTAAGGCACAAATTAGGTTACGTTAAGGCACAAATTAGGTTACGTTAAGGCACAAATTAGGTTACGTTAAGGCACAAATTAGGTTACGTTAAGGCACAAATTAGGTTACGTTAAGGCACAAATTAGGTTACGTTAAGGCACAAATTAGGTTACGTTAAGGCACAAATTAGGTTACGTTAAGGCACAAATTAGGTTACGTTAAGGCACAAATTAGGTTACGTTAAGGCACAAATTAGGTTACGTTAAGGCACAAATTAGGTTACGTTAAGGCACAAATTAGGTTACGTTAAGGCACAAATTAGGTTACGTTAAGGTACAATATGGGTTAGGTTAAGGTACAATATGGGTTAGGTTAAGGTACAATATGGGTTAGGTTAAGGTACAATATGGGTTAGGTTAAGGTACAATATGGGTTAGGTTAAGGCACAACGTAGGTTAGGTTAAGGCACAACGTAGGTTAGGTTAAGGCACAACATAGGTTAGGTTAAGGCACAACATAGGTTAGGTTAAGGCACAACATAGGTTAGGTTAAGGCACAACATAGGTTAGGTTAAGGCACAACATAGGTTAGGTTAAGGCACAACATAGGTTAGGTTAAGGCACAACATAGGTTAGGTTAAGGCACAACATAGGTTAGGTTAAGGCACAACATAGGTTAGGTTAAGGCACAACGTAGGTTAGGTTAAGGCACAACGTAGGTTAGGTTAAGGCACAACGTAGGTTAGGTTAAGGCACAACGTAGGTTAGGTTAAGGCACAACGTAGGTTAGGTTAAGGCACAACGTAGGTTAGGTTAAGGCACAACGTAGGTTAGGTTAAGGCACAACGTAGGTTAGGTTAAGGCACAACGTAGGTTAGGTTAAGGCACAACGTAGGTTAGGTTAAGGCACAACGTAGGTTAGGTTAAGGCACAACGTAGGTTAGGTTAAGGCACAACGTAGGTTAGGTTAAGGCACAACGTAGGTTAGGTTAAGGCACAACGTAGGTTAGGTTAAGGCACAACGTAGGTTAGGTTAAGGCACAACGTAGGTTAGGTTAAGGCACAACGTAGGTTAGGTTAAGGCACAACGTAGGTTAGGTTAAGGCACAACGTAGGTTAGGTTAAGGCACAACGTAGGTTAGGTTAAGGCACAACGTAGGTTAGGTTAAGGCACAACATAGGTTAGGTTAAGGCACAACATAGGTTAGGTTAAGGCACAACATAGGTTAGGTTAAGGCACAACATAGGTTAGGTTAAGGCACAACATAGGTTAGGTTAAGGCACAACATAGGTTAGGTTAAGGCACAACATAGGTTAGGTTAAGGCACAACATAGGTTAGGTTAAGGCACAACGTAGGTTAGGTTAAGGCACAACGTAGGTTAGGTTAAGGCACAACGTAGGTTAGGTTAAGGCACAACGTAGGTTAGGTTAAGGCACAACGTAGGTTAGGTTAAGGTACAACGTAGGTTAGGTTAAGGTACAACGTAGGTTAGGTTAAGGTACAACGTAGGTTAGGTTAAGGTACAACGTAGGTTAGGTTAAGGTACAACGTAGGTTAGGTTAAGGTACAACGTAGGTTAGGTTAAGGTACAACGTAGGTTAGGTTAAGGTACAACGTAGGTTAGGTGAAGGCGCAATGTAGGTTAGGTTAAGGTACGATATACCTTAGGTTAAGGTACAATATCGCTTAGGTTAAGGTACAATATAGCTTAGGTTAAGGTACACGTTGTAGGGAAAGGTGTATTTTGGGGGGGGAGGGGGCGGCAGGTTCGTTGATAGTGATTATCGTAAGTGCATGCCTGCGGGATCATCCGATTTGTCACGTCAGGATGCACTTGTGGCTCATGACAGGCGGCGCTCCGATTCCAAGGTTGTGGCAGATCTGTGTCTTTCATTCCTGCCATTGTTTGTGTACTGTGACAGGAGGCAGTATTGTGATGTTGGGTGCACCCCTGTGTAGGACATGTGTGGGTGTTCGTGGCTTAGCTGAGCAATGGCGGATGTCGGAAGGGTGGGATATTCTGTTTTCTGGGTGGACCTCCCGGTCTGGTTATGATAGTGTGGATTGTGTAATGTGGCGGAGAGGATGCACCGGATGTTCTTCCATGCTGGTGGTTAGATATTGTGTGTGTGCCTGTTAGAGGCAGAGAGTAGTGTGTGATAGTGTCTGGCTGACGTGTGGTTCTCATTGTGTGCAGAGTCTTTCAGCATGTATAGGGACGGTTGTA
>NW_026047743.1:70000-75000 GCF_023864345.2 Schistocerca serialis cubense | reverse complement strand
CGACGATCCAAGAATTTCACCTCTAACGTCGCAATACGAATGCCCCCGCCTGTCCCTATTAATCATTACCTCGGGTTCCGAAAACCAACAAAATAGAACCGAGGTCCTATTCCATTATTCCATGCACACAGTATTCAGGCGGGCTTGCCTGCTTTAAGCACTCTAATTTGTTCAAAGTAAACGTGCCGGCCCACCGAGACACTCAATAAAGAGCACCCTGGTAGGATTTCAACGGGGTCCGCCTCGGGACGCACGAGCACGCACGAGGCGGTCGCACGCCTTCGGCTCGCCCCACCGGCAGGACGTCCCACGATACATGCCAGTTAAACACCGACGGGCGGTGAACCAACAGCGTGGGACACAAATCCAACTACGAGCTTTTTAACCGCAACAACTTTAATATACGCTATTGGAGCTGGAATTACCGCGGCTGCTGGCACCAGACTTGCCCTCCAATAGATACTCGTTAAAGGATTTAAAGTGTACTCATTCCGATTACGGGGCCTCGGATGAGTCCCGTATCGTTATTTTTCGTCACTACCTCCCCGTGCCGGGAGTGGGTAATTTGCGCGCCTGCTGCCTTCCTTGGATGTGGTAGCCGTTTCTCAGGCTCCCTCTCCGGAATCGAACCCTGATTCCCCGTTACCCGTTACAACCATGGTAGGCGCAGAACCTACCATCGACAGTTGATAAGGCAGACATTTGAAAGATGCGTCGCCGGTACGAGGACCGTGCGATCAGCCCAAAGTTATTCAGAGTCACCAAGGCAAACGGACCGGACGAGCCGACCGATTGGTTTTGATCTAATAAAAGCGTCCCTTCCATCTCTGGTCGGGACTCTGTTTGCATGTATTAGCTCTAGAATTACCACAGTTATCCAAGTAACGTGGGTACGATCTAAGGAACCATAACTGATTTAATGAGCCATTCGCGGTTTCACCTTAATGCGGCTTGTACTGAGACATGCATGGCTTAATCTTTGAGACAAGCATATGACTACTGGCAGGATCAACCAGGGAGCTGCGTCAACTAGAGCTGAGCAGCCGGCCGCCCGGGAGTGTGTCCCGGGGGCCCGCGCGAACACGCAAGCGTCCGCTCAATTATTCTGCAAACAGGAGGAGGCTGAGCTCCCCTGCACAACACACCTCGAAACCCTCTCAGGTCCCGGCGGCGCGCAGCGCCGTCCTAAGTACTTGGTCGGGTTCGAGAGAGGCGCAATCGCCCGGAGTTAGGCGAGTAGACGCTTTAGGTGCGACCACCCGTGCTCCCAACTGAGCTTGCCGCTGCCGACAGAGGCCCGGGAGCGTGCTGTCGTGGCATTGCCGGCGGGAGACAACACGCGCCACCTACGGTGACCGGCAGCTCCAACGCCAGCGCCACAGAAGGACAAAAGCCCCACTTGGGTGCCGAAGCGAACTCTCCCAGCACAGCGCACGCGCCAACACGTCCGCACAGCTGCGATACAAACCACCTGCGAGAACCGCTGGGGCGACCGAGCAGCAGACGGCGTCGCGGCGCCGAGCGCCGGGCGGCGGCGCATCCTCAGCGCACACAGTCCTCAATCGGACCAGCACACTGCAGATGGCCACCGCGCTTCGCACCGGGCCCGCGAGGACCTACTTTGGCCGCAAGGCGCCGCGAGCAGGGGGCGCCGGCGCGCAGCTGCGCCGCCTGCCGCGTCCGTCGGCCGGCGCGCCTGCCACTGGCCGCCCCCACCAGCCGGCTGTAGCGCGTGCGCCCACGCACCGCGCTGCCAGCACGCCGGGCGGCCCCCCCTCACCGGCCGGGGACGGTCCCACCCAGCCACCGCCGCGTATCGCCTCACACCCAGATCCCCTTTCGCGTTCGTGGGCATGGTGGGTCCCCTTTCACGTTCGTGGGCATGGTGGGTATCCCTGAAACAACCGGTTAATAGCTCGACCGATCGTCGCCAACACTGATTCACCTCTAGCGAGAACAACCGCACCACAACGGGTTACCTGTTGTTCATTTGCGTAACGTCACCAGCAAACGTAGACGTCCATCGCCATTTGCAACGAGTATTGCATGCCTGTGTCAGGTGTCACAACACACTACGTCTGCCCACATAGACGCAACAACATGTGCACGCCTCGAGAACACGTGGAAGGTAGCCCCCGTACGTATGCGGTGTCCATTGCGCGAACGACTGTCAGCCGGCCTCTGCAGGATGTCGCAGATGTGGAACGCGGTGCAACATGCTATCACGGTGTGTGAGAAGAGACGACTACGTCCGAATACACGCTCCACTACATCAACAGACTGCTCATGCTGATCGCCATCCAGGGCGTCCGTTCCTCCCACACGTCTGAATGGCGTACCACACTGCAATCCAGCTCTTATAGGGAGACGACACGTAGCTGCGTGCACAATATTTGGACTGTATGGTCTGCCGTTGCTAGGCGCAGTCGTCGTACGGTCACACATGTGCCACGATGTATCATTCAGTACATACGGACCAATGTGCAGTACAGTTTGTGGGTTTTGCGTACATCGGCGGACAGGTGACAGGCCGTACCACAACGTAGGCTGAGTACGTCGGCATGCGAAGGGCATTGAACATGCAAACTTCTCAACGACCAGCTTGCGAAGGCAGGGGGGAAGGGGGGGGGGGCATGTACGTCCTGCTGCTATCCACATTACAGTGTATAGCAGGAGCATGTGGAAAGTCAGCAACACCTGCAAGGTGTTTAACATGACGCGATACACAGGGGACCGGGCAGTGCGAATAGCGAACTATATTGCGAGGGTTGCGGTTAGGCAACACTACACTAATTTAACGAGTTGCATAACAATTACAGAGCAGGTTCAGCGACAACGTGCGTCAGGTTAAGGCGCAATATAGGTTAGGTTGAGGCACAATATAGGTTAGGTTAAGGCACAACATGGGTTACGTTAAGGCACAAATTGGGTTACGTTAAGGCACAACATGGGTTACGTTAAGGCACAACATGGGTTACGTTAAGGCACAAATTAGGTTACGTTAAGGCACAAATTAGGTTACGTTAAGGCACAAATTAGGTTACGTTAAGGCACAAATTAGGTTACGTTAAGGCACAAATTAGGTTACGTTAAGGCACAAATTAGGTTACGTTAAGGCACAAATTAGGTTACGTTAAGGCACAAATTAGGTTACGTTAAGGCACAAATTAGGTTACGTTAAGGCACAAATTAGGTTACGTTAAGGCACAAATTAGGTTACGTTAAGGCACAAATTAGGTTACGTTAAGGCACAAATTAGGTTACGTTAAGGCACAAATTAGGTTACGTTAAGGCACAAATTAGGTTACGTTAAGGCACAAATTAGGTTACGTTAAGGCACAAATTAGGTTACGTTAAGGTACAATATGGGTTAGGTTAAGGTACAATATGGGTTAGGTTAAGGTACAATATGGGTTAGGTTAAGGTACAATATGGGTTAGGTTAAGGTACAATATGGGTTAGGTTAAGGCACAACGTAGGTTAGGTTAAGGCACAACGTAGGTTAGGTTAAGGCACAACATAGGTTAGGTTAAGGCACAACATAGGTTAGGTTAAGGCACAACATAGGTTAGGTTAAGGCACAACATAGGTTAGGTTAAGGCACAACATAGGTTAGGTTAAGGCACAACATAGGTTAGGTTAAGGCACAACATAGGTTAGGTTAAGGCACAACATAGGTTAGGTTAAGGCACAACATAGGTTAGGTTAAGGCACAACATAGGTTAGGTTAAGGCACAACATAGGTTAGGTTAAGGCACAACGTAGGTTAGGTTAAGGCACAACGTAGGTTAGGTTAAGGCACAACGTAGGTTAGGTTAAGGCACAACGTAGGTTAGGTTAAGGCACAACGTAGGTTAGGTTAAGGCACAACGTAGGTTAGGTTAAGGCACAACGTAGGTTAGGTTAAGGCACAACGTAGGTTAGGTTAAGGCACAACGTAGGTTAGGTTAAGGCACAACGTAGGTTAGGTTAAGGCACAACATAGGTTAGGTTAAGGCACAACATAGGTTAGGTTAAGGCACAACATAGGTTAGGTTAAGGCACAACATAGGTTAGGTTAAGGCACAACATAGGTTAGGTTAAGGCACAACATAGGTTAGGTTAAGGCACAACATAGGTTAGGTTAAGGCACAACATAGGTTAGGTTAAGGCACAACATAGGTTAGGTTAAGGCACAACATAGGTTAGGTTAAGGCACAACATAGGTTAGGTTAAGGCACAACATAGGTTAGGTTAAGGCACAACATAGGTTAGGTTAAGGCACAACATAGGTTAGGTTAAGGCACAACGTAGGTTAGGTTAAGGCACAACGTAGGTTAGGTTAAGGCACAACGTAGGTTAGGTTAAGGCACAACGTAGGTTAGGTTAAGGCACAACGTAGGTTAGGTTAAGGCACAACGTAGGTTAGGTTAAGGCACAACGTAGGTTAGGTTAAGGTACAACGTAGGTTAGGTTAAGGTACAACGTAGGTTAGGTTAAGGTACAACGTAGGTTAGGTTAAGGTACAACGTAGGTTAGGTTAAGGTACAACGTAGGTTAGGTTAAGGTACAACGTAGGTTAGGTTAAGGTACAACGTAGGTTAGGTTAAGGTACAACGTAGGTTAGGTGAAGGCGCAATGTAGGTTAGGTTAAGGTACGATATACCTTAGGTTAAGGTACAATATCGCTTAGGTTAAGGTACAATATAGCTTAGGTTAAGGTACACGTTGTAGGGAAAGGTGTATTTTGGGGGGGGAGGGGGCGGCAGGTTCGTTGATAGTGATTATCGTAAGTGCATGCCTGCGGGATCATCCGATTTGTCACGTCAGGATGCACTTGTGGCTCATGACAGGCGGCGCTCCGATTCCAAGGTTGTGGCAGATCTGTGTCTTTCATTCCTGCCATTGTTTGTGTACTGTGACAGGAGGCAGTATTGTGATGTTGGGTGCACCCCTGTGTAGGACATGTGTGGGTGTTCGTGGCTTAGCTGAGCAATGGCGGATGTCGGAAGGGTGGGATA
>NW_026047743.1:62500-65000 GCF_023864345.2 Schistocerca serialis cubense | reverse complement strand
CGATGTGGGAGGGAAGTTGACTCAAAACATAGTCCACCGCAAAATTGAAAAGGAGGGGGGAGAGGGGGTCACCCTGACGCACACCCCTAGCCGGCTGCAGGGGCACGCCCACGTCGGCGCCGCCCGCTATCACCGTCGTGCTACCCTCGTAACACCTTTCGACGTACTCAATACAGCAATCCGGCAGGCCATGAGCCCTCAGCACGGGGCGGAGGGCGGCATGGTCCACCGAATCGAACGCTTTAGAGACGTCGATCGATGCCACAAAAACAGAGCGACAGGAGCGGACTGCGTCGGTGAGAGCAGTGTCCAAGATGAAGGTGTTTTCCAACATCCCATCCCGGGGGATGAATGCCCGCTGACGTTCGTCCACAGCACATGCACGCATCAGGCGTGACGCGAGAACCTTGTGAAAGGTCCGCGCCAACACCGAGCAGACCGTAATGGGGCGAAAGTCAGCGGGGGATGTTGGTGCAGCCGTTTTGGGGAGAAGTGACGTCCGGGCGCGAAGCAGACGCTCGGGGAGGGCGCGGGCCAGGAGGAAGAGGTTCAAGAGTTTCACCAGGACTTCATGCGGCAGGCGCCGCAGCTCCGCTGGAGTCAGGCCGTCCGGCCCGGCTGCCGATCCCCTGGGCGGCAAGGCAGCAGCGACCTCCTCACGTGTGACCGGCCCCCATAGGCACTCAGGAGCGACAGGCTCCGAGTGCGGGAGAAGGCGGTCACGGATGAAGCCGGCGGTGGAGATCGGCTTCTTCGTGAAGAGGTCCGCCCAGAAGTCCAGCAGACCGGGGATGTCGGGTGGCGGCTGCAGCAGGGTGCCGTCCAGCAAGCCGCGCACGCAACGCGCACGCGACCTACGGAAGGCGTCCTGTGTCCGCGCGTATTCCCAGCGGCGCCGCTTGCGCTTCTGCAGCGGCGGGGCGGCAGGCGGCCGCTTGGATGGTTGGCGCGGCCGCTGTGTCCTGGTGATCGACCTCTCCCCCCTGGACCCGACCGACGCAAGGGCATCCGGGAGCATGCCCAGGATGACATCGGGCGGCGTGCCCCGCCCCAGACCAATGACTCGATCCAGGGCAGAGAAACGCTGGGCGGAAGCAGGTAGCCCCGCCAGATGCTCCCAGATGGCGGCGTCAGTCGGCCCCTCCGGCGGCGGCCCGGTGGTGTTGGCCGCGAAGTCCTCGGCTGCGTCGACGGGCGGCGCAGCGGCCTCGCCCGCGTCAGGCAGCGAGCTCGCTGCTCCACGGCGGGACGCCGGCTCTTCACCCCGACCGATCTCAAGTGCCTCCATGAATTGGCGGACGAGCTGCTTGTGGGCAGCTTGCCGCCGTCGGCACTTGATTGCCTCAAGCGTTCGGTCGGGGAACATCCTGGTAAGTTCTTGATTTACAAAGAAGAACCGGGCGTCCCTCTCCAGGAACAGTTCGGCCTCTGCCTTGGCGAGCGACAGGACTTCTTCCTCCGTCCACCTCGCGCGATGCCTCTCCGTCACGATCTCAGCGTTGGCGGCCGCAGGGTGTTGGCGGCGGCGATGGACCCCGAGACCGTTCTTCGTGGTAAAAGTGCGGTGGCACTCACTGCAAGCAAAGGGAGCTACACAAACTATCGCATTTTCGTTACGGCCGGTTGGCCGGATAGGTGCTGGGGTAGCTGGGGTGGCACCTTCAGCGGAAGGGCCACCATCTCTTGTTTCTTGTCGGCTGCCCCCAACTATAAAGGGATAATGCGAGGGGGGGCTGGTAACCCCCCCAAGCCCCTGGTGCGGTCTTCCACTCTGCAAAAATCAGCGGGCCCACGAGAAGGGGAGAAGACCGCAGAAGAGGAGAGGCTAAGAGGGCTAGGCCCATGTATTGCGCATCACTCTCCCTGTAACTATAACCCAAGGAAGGCACCTCGCAGCAGCAGCACGACTACATCAAGACCGCACTTCGAAAAGCCAAGTCCGGATGCAGCCACACCGCCGCCACTTGGCCACCTTAAGAGAGTCATAGTTACTCCCGCCGTTTACCCGCGCTTGCTTGAATTTCTTCACGTTGACATTCAGAGCACTGGGCAGAAATCACATTGCGTCAACACCCGCTAGGGCCATCGCAATGCTTTGTTTTAATTAGACAGTCGGATTCCCCCAGTCCGTGCCAGTTCTGAGTTGATCGTTGAATGGCGGCCGAAGAGAATCCGCGCACCCGCGCGCCCCCGGAGGAGCACGCTAAGGCGGACGCGGCCTCGCAGCAAGGAAGATCCGTGGGAGGCCAAGGCACGGGACCGAGCTCGGATCCTGCACGCAGGTTGAAGCACCGGGGCGCGAACGCCGCGCAGGCGCGCGCATCCTGCACCGCCGGCCAGCACGAGGCCGACCAACGGCGAGAGCAGACCACGCCCGCGCTAAACGCCCGCACTTACCGGCACCCCTACGGCACTCACCTCGCCCAGGCCCGGCACGTTAGCGCTGACCCACTTCCCGACCAAGCCCGACACGCCCCGATCCTCAGAGCCAATCCTTATC
>NW_026047743.1:52500-57500 GCF_023864345.2 Schistocerca serialis cubense | reverse complement strand
TGTGTCCCGGGGGCCCGCGCGAACACGCAAGCGTCCGCTCAATTATTCTGCAAACAGGAGGAGGCTGAGCTCCCCTGCACAACACACCTCGAAACCCTCTCAGGTCCCGGCGGCGCGCAGCGCCGTCCTAAGTACTTGGTCGGGTTCGAGAGAGGCGCAATCGCCCGGAGTTAGGCGAGTAGACGCTTTAGGTGCGACCACCCGTGCTCCCAACTGAGCTTGCCGCTGCCGACAGAGGCCCGGGAGCGTGCTGTCGTGGCATTGCCGGCGGGAGACAACACGCGCCACCTACGGTGACCGGCAGCTCCAACGCCAGCGCCACAGAAGGACAAAAGCCCCACTTGGGTGCCGAAGCGAACTCTCCCAGCACAGCGCACGCGCCAACACGTCCGCACAGCTGCGATACAAACCACCTGCGAGAACCGCTGGGGCGACCGAGCAGCAGACGGCGTCGCGGCGCCGAGCGCCGGGCGGCGGCGCATCCTCAGCGCACACAGTCCTCAATCGGACCAGCACACTGCAGATGGCCACCGCGCTTCGCACCGGGCCCGCGAGGACCTACTTTGGCCGCAAGGCGCCGCGAGCAGGGGGCGCCGGCGCGCAGCTGCGCCGCCTGCCGCGTCCGTCGGCCGGCGCGCCTGCCACTGGCCGCCCCCACCAGCCGGCTGTAGCGCGTGCGCCCACGCACCGCGCTGCCAGCACGCCGGGCGGCCCCCCCTCACCGGCCGGGGACGGTCCCACCCAGCCACCGCCGCGTATCGCCTCACACCCAGATCCCCTTTCGCGTTCGTGGGCATGGTGGGTCCCCTTTCACGTTCGTGGGCATGGTGGGTATCCCTGAAACAACCGGTTAATAGCTCGACCGATCGTCGCCAACACTGATTCACCTCTAGCGAGAACAACCGCACCACAACGGGTTACCTGTTGTTCATTTGCGTAACGTCACCAGCAAACGTAGACGTCCATCGCCATTTGCAACGAGTATTGCATGCCTGTGTCAGGTGTCACAACACACTACGTCTGCCCACATAGACGCAACAACATGTGCACGCCTCGAGAACACGTGGAAGGTAGCCCCCGTACGTATGCGGTGTCCATTGCGCGAACGACTGTCAGCCGGCCTCTGCAGGATGTCGCAGATGTGGAACGCGGTGCAACATGCTATCACGGTGTGTGAGAAGAGACGACTACGTCCGAATACACGCTCCACTACATCAACAGACTGCTCATGCTGATCGCCATCCAGGGCGTCCGTTCCTCCCACACGTCTGAATGGCGTACCACACTGCAATCCAGCTCTTATAGGGAGACGACACGTAGCTGCGTGCACAATATTTGGACTGTATGGTCTGCCGTTGCTAGGCGCAGTCGTCGTACGGTCACACATGTGCCACGATGTATCATTCAGTACATACGGACCAATGTGCAGTACAGTTTGTGGGTTTTGCGTACATCGGCGGACAGGTGACAGGCCGTACCACAACGTAGGCTGAGTACGTCGGCATGCGAAGGGCATTGAACATGCAAACTTCTCAACGACCAGCTTGCGAAGGCAGGGGGGAAGGGGGGGGGGCATGTACGTCCTGCTGCTATCCACATTACAGTGTATAGCAGGAGCATGTGGAAAGTCAGCAACACCTGCAAGGTGTTTAACATGACGCGATACACAGGGGACCGGGCAGTGCGAATAGCGAACTATATTGCGAGGGTTGCGGTTAGGCAACACTACACTAATTTAACGAGTTGCATAACAATTACAGAGCAGGTTCAGCGACAACGTGCGTCAGGTTAAGGCGCAATATAGGTTAGGTTGAGGCACAATATAGGTTAGGTTAAGGCACAACATGGGTTACGTTAAGGCACAAATTGGGTTACGTTAAGGCACAACATGGGTTACGTTAAGGCACAACATGGGTTACGTTAAGGCACAAATTAGGTTACGTTAAGGCACAAATTAGGTTACGTTAAGGCACAAATTAGGTTACGTTAAGGCACAAATTAGGTTACGTTAAGGCACAAATTAGGTTACGTTAAGGCACAAATTAGGTTACGTTAAGGCACAAATTAGGTTACGTTAAGGCACAAATTAGGTTACGTTAAGGCACAAATTAGGTTACGTTAAGGCACAAATTAGGTTACGTTAAGGCACAAATTAGGTTACGTTAAGGCACAAATTAGGTTACGTTAAGGCACAAATTAGGTTACGTTAAGGCACAAATTAGGTTACGTTAAGGCACAAATTAGGTTACGTTAAGGCACAAATTAGGTTACGTTAAGGCACAAATTAGGTTACGTTAAGGTACAATATGGGTTAGGTTAAGGTACAATATGGGTTAGGTTAAGGTACAATATGGGTTAGGTTAAGGTACAATATGGGTTAGGTTAAGGTACAATATGGGTTAGGTTAAGGCACAACGTAGGTTAGGTTAAGGCACAACGTAGGTTAGGTTAAGGCACAACATAGGTTAGGTTAAGGCACAACATAGGTTAGGTTAAGGCACAACATAGGTTAGGTTAAGGCACAACATAGGTTAGGTTAAGGCACAACATAGGTTAGGTTAAGGCACAACATAGGTTAGGTTAAGGCACAACATAGGTTAGGTTAAGGCACAACATAGGTTAGGTTAAGGCACAACATAGGTTAGGTTAAGGCACAACATAGGTTAGGTTAAGGCACAACATAGGTTAGGTTAAGGCACAACGTAGGTTAGGTTAAGGCACAACGTAGGTTAGGTTAAGGCACAACGTAGGTTAGGTTAAGGCACAACGTAGGTTAGGTTAAGGCACAACGTAGGTTAGGTTAAGGCACAACGTAGGTTAGGTTAAGGCACAACGTAGGTTAGGTTAAGGCACAACGTAGGTTAGGTTAAGGCACAACGTAGGTTAGGTTAAGGCACAACGTAGGTTAGGTTAAGGCACAACGTAGGTTAGGTTAAGGCACAACGTAGGTTAGGTTAAGGCACAACGTAGGTTAGGTTAAGGCACAACATAGGTTAGGTTAAGGCACAACATAGGTTAGGTTAAGGCACAACATAGGTTAGGTTAAGGCACAACATAGGTTAGGTTAAGGCACAACATAGGTTAGGTTAAGGCACAACATAGGTTAGGTTAAGGCACAACATAGGTTAGGTTAAGGCACAACATAGGTTAGGTTAAGGCACAACATAGGTTAGGTTAAGGCACAACATAGGTTAGGTTAAGGCACAACATAGGTTAGGTTAAGGCACAACGTAGGTTAGGTTAAGGCACAACGTAGGTTAGGTTAAGGCACAACGTAGGTTAGGTTAAGGCACAACGTAGGTTAGGTTAAGGCACAACGTAGGTTAGGTTAAGGCACAACGTAGGTTAGGTTAAGGCACAACGTAGGTTAGGTTAAGGTACAACGTAGGTTAGGTTAAGGTACAACGTAGGTTAGGTTAAGGTACAACGTAGGTTAGGTTAAGGTACAACGTAGGTTAGGTTAAGGTACAACGTAGGTTAGGTTAAGGTACAACGTAGGTTAGGTTAAGGTACAACGTAGGTTAGGTTAAGGTACAACGTAGGTTAGGTTAAGGTACAACGTAGGTTAGGTGAAGGCGCAATGTAGGTTAGGTTAAGGTACGATATACCTTAGGTTAAGGTACAATATCGCTTAGGTTAAGGTACAATATAGCTTAGGTTAAGGTACACGTTGTAGGGAAAGGTGTATTTTGGGGGGGGAGGGGGCGGCAGGTTCGTTGATAGTGATTATCGTAAGTGCATGCCTGCGGGATCATCCGATTTGTCACGTCAGGATGCACTTGTGGCTCATGACAGGCGGCGCTCCGATTCCAAGGTTGTGGCAGATCTGTGTCTTTCATTCCTGCCATTGTTTGTGTACTGTGACAGGAGGCAGTATTGTGATGTTGGGTGCACCCCTGTGTAGGACATGTGTGGGTGTTCGTGGCTTAGCTGAGCAATGGCGGATGTCGGAAGGGTGGGATATTCTGTTTTCTGGGTGGACCTCCCGGTCTGGTTATGATAGTGTGGATTGTGTAATGTGGCGGAGAGGATGCACCGGATGTTCTTCCATGCTGGTGGTTAGATATTGTGTGTGTGCCTGTTAGAGGCAGAGAGTAGTGTGTGATAGTGTCTGGCTGACGTGTGGTTCTCATTGTGTGCAGAGTCTTTCAGCATGTATAGGGACGGTTGTATATATTATCTGTATTCTGATGGCTCTGCATCTATTACTAATCAGTGCCGTGTATACGGTTACTCTGGTTCCAGTCGAAACTGTTCTATCTCTGTACATTAGTGACACTGCGGCTCCACTATGTTGCCGCCCCTGTCGGCCGTTTCCCCCAGTGTGTGGCTAATGATTATCAGCAATCAGTCTATTAGTCAATACCGGTAGTGTGACGACGTGAAATGTCCGGGATGGGGGAAGCTACACGCTTCCCGTGGGTCAGGGCCTAGAAAGACTCTTCCCACGCAGGAGGCTCGGACTGTCATTACTCTTCCGAGAAATATATTTGCCCAGCGTTTTTTGCGACTGCGAGTGCGACGCGTACGAGTACCGACATGGATGGGGCGCTTCCTAGCTGATCGCTCAGCATCGGAGAAATATATTTGCCCAACGTTTTTTGCGACTGCGAGTGCAACGCCCAAGGGTACCGACGTGGATGGGGCGCTTCCTAGCTGATCGCTCGGCATGGGAATCCGTACAGTGAGCAATGCGATCGCGTCTGTAGCTTGTACGTGGTACAGCTCGCAGCTCATGTATAGGGACAGCGGGAATGTCGCATATTGGACATAACTCTTCATGAAACGCAAGTTATAGGTGTGGATTGCACATTACGACTGCGGGAAACTTCCGCCGTTCATCCGCTGGCGTTGCGAGTTTGGCGGTTGGGGTGGGGCACGAGCGGGTGCGGGTGGTGTGATTGCCGGTCCACGACTTCGTGCGGCAGAGGCACTGGCGTTTGGGTGCTGTGGTCGACACAGGCTGCATGCTTTGTGGGTGGCGTCGAAAGATGGGCACT
>NW_026047743.1:40000-45000 GCF_023864345.2 Schistocerca serialis cubense | reverse complement strand
TGGTCGGGACTCTGTTTGCATGTATTAGCTCTAGAATTACCACAGTTATCCAAGTAACGTGGGTACGATCTAAGGAACCATAACTGATTTAATGAGCCATTCGCGGTTTCACCTTAATGCGGCTTGTACTGAGACATGCATGGCTTAATCTTTGAGACAAGCATATGACTACTGGCAGGATCAACCAGGGAGCTGCGTCAACTAGAGCTGAGCAGCCGGCCGCCCGGGAGTGTGTCCCGGGGGCCCGCGCGAACACGCAAGCGTCCGCTCAATTATTCTGCAAACAGGAGGAGGCTGAGCTCCCCTGCACAACACACCTCGAAACCCTCTCAGGTCCCGGCGGCGCGCAGCGCCGTCCTAAGTACTTGGTCGGGTTCGAGAGAGGCGCAATCGCCCGGAGTTAGGCGAGTAGACGCTTTAGGTGCGACCACCCGTGCTCCCAACTGAGCTTGCCGCTGCCGACAGAGGCCCGGGAGCGTGCTGTCGTGGCATTGCCGGCGGGAGACAACACGCGCCACCTACGGTGACCGGCAGCTCCAACGCCAGCGCCACAGAAGGACAAAAGCCCCACTTGGGTGCCGAAGCGAACTCTCCCAGCACAGCGCACGCGCCAACACGTCCGCACAGCTGCGATACAAACCACCTGCGAGAACCGCTGGGGCGACCGAGCAGCAGACGGCGTCGCGGCGCCGAGCGCCGGGCGGCGGCGCATCCTCAGCGCACACAGTCCTCAATCGGACCAGCACACTGCAGATGGCCACCGCGCTTCGCACCGGGCCCGCGAGGACCTACTTTGGCCGCAAGGCGCCGCGAGCAGGGGGCGCCGGCGCGCAGCTGCGCCGCCTGCCGCGTCCGTCGGCCGGCGCGCCTGCCACTGGCCGCCCCCACCAGCCGGCTGTAGCGCGTGCGCCCACGCACCGCGCTGCCAGCACGCCGGGCGGCCCCCCCTCACCGGCCGGGGACGGTCCCACCCAGCCACCGCCGCGTATCGCCTCACACCCAGATCCCCTTTCGCGTTCGTGGGCATGGTGGGTCCCCTTTCACGTTCGTGGGCATGGTGGGTATCCCTGAAACAACCGGTTAATAGCTCGACCGATCGTCGCCAACACTGATTCACCTCTAGCGAGAACAACCGCACCACAACGGGTTACCTGTTGTTCATTTGCGTAACGTCACCAGCAAACGTAGACGTCCATCGCCATTTGCAACGAGTATTGCATGCCTGTGTCAGGTGTCACAACACACTACGTCTGCCCACATAGACGCAACAACATGTGCACGCCTCGAGAACACGTGGAAGGTAGCCCCCGTACGTATGCGGTGTCCATTGCGCGAACGACTGTCAGCCGGCCTCTGCAGGATGTCGCAGATGTGGAACGCGGTGCAACATGCTATCACGGTGTGTGAGAAGAGACGACTACGTCCGAATACACGCTCCACTACATCAACAGACTGCTCATGCTGATCGCCATCCAGGGCGTCCGTTCCTCCCACACGTCTGAATGGCGTACCACACTGCAATCCAGCTCTTATAGGGAGACGACACGTAGCTGCGTGCACAATATTTGGACTGTATGGTCTGCCGTTGCTAGGCGCAGTCGTCGTACGGTCACACATGTGCCACGATGTATCATTCAGTACATACGGACCAATGTGCAGTACAGTTTGTGGGTTTTGCGTACATCGGCGGACAGGTGACAGGCCGTACCACAACGTAGGCTGAGTACGTCGGCATGCGAAGGGCATTGAACATGCAAACTTCTCAACGACCAGCTTGCGAAGGCAGGGGGGAAGGGGGGGGGGCATGTACGTCCTGCTGCTATCCACATTACAGTGTATAGCAGGAGCATGTGGAAAGTCAGCAACACCTGCAAGGTGTTTAACATGACGCGATACACAGGGGACCGGGCAGTGCGAATAGCGAACTATATTGCGAGGGTTGCGGTTAGGCAACACTACACTAATTTAACGAGTTGCATAACAATTACAGAGCAGGTTCAGCGACAACGTGCGTCAGGTTAAGGCGCAATATAGGTTAGGTTGAGGCACAATATAGGTTAGGTTAAGGCACAACATGGGTTACGTTAAGGCACAAATTGGGTTACGTTAAGGCACAACATGGGTTACGTTAAGGCACAACATGGGTTACGTTAAGGCACAAATTAGGTTACGTTAAGGCACAAATTAGGTTACGTTAAGGCACAAATTAGGTTACGTTAAGGCACAAATTAGGTTACGTTAAGGCACAAATTAGGTTACGTTAAGGCGCAAATTAGGTTACGTTAAGGCACAAATTAGGTTACGTTAAGGCACAAATTAGGTTACGTTAAGGCACAAATTAGGTTACGTTAAGGCACAAATTAGGTTACGTTAAGGCACAAATTAGGTTACGTTAAGGCACAAATTAGGTTACGTTAAGGCACAAATTAGGTTACGTTAAGGCACAAATTAGGTTACGTTAAGGCACAAATTAGGTTACGTTAAGGCACAAATTAGGTTACGTTAAGGCACAAATTAGGTTACGTTAAGGCACAAATTAGGTTACGTTAAGGTACAATATGGGTTAGGTTAAGGTACAATATGGGTTAGGTTAAGGTACAATATGGGTTAGGTTAAGGTACAATATGGGTTAGGTTAAGGTACAATATGGGTTAGGTTAAGGCACAACGTAGGTTAGGTTAAGGCACAACGTAGGTTAGGTTAAGGCACAACATAGGTTAGGTTAAGGCACAACATAGGTTAGGTTAAGGCACAACATAGGTTAGGTTAAGGCACAACATAGGTTAGGTTAAGGCACAACATAGGTTAGGTTAAGGCACAACATAGGTTAGGTTAAGGCACAACATAGGTTAGGTTAAGGCACAACATAGGTTAGGTTAAGGCACAACATAGGTTAGGTTAAGGCACAACATAGGTTAGGTTAAGGCACAACGTAGGTTAGGTTAAGGCACAACGTAGGTTAGGTTAAGGCACAACGTAGGTTAGGTTAAGGCACAACGTAGGTTAGGTTAAGGCACAACGTAGGTTAGGTTAAGGCACAACGTAGGTTAGGTTAAGGCACAACGTAGGTTAGGTTAAGGCACAACGTAGGTTAGGTTAAGGCACAACGTAGGTTAGGTTAAGGCACAACGTAGGTTAGGTTAAGGCACAACGTAGGTTAGGTTAAGGCACAACGTAGGTTAGGTTAAGGCACAACGTAGGTTAGGTTAAGGCACAACATAGGTTAGGTTAAGGCACAACATAGGTTAGGTTAAGGCACAACATAGGTTAGGTTAAGGCACAACATAGGTTAGGTTAAGGCACAACATAGGTTAGGTTAAGGCACAACATAGGTTAGGTTAAGGCACAACATAGGTTAGGTTAAGGCACAACATAGGTTAGGTTAAGGCACAACGTAGGTTAGGTTAAGGCACAACGTAGGTTAGGTTAAGGCACAACGTAGGTTAGGTTAAGGCACAACGTAGGTTAGGTTAAGGCACAACGTAGGTTAGGTTAAGGCACAACGTAGGTTAGGTTAAGGCACAACGTAGGTTAGGTTAAGGTACAACGTAGGTTAGGTTAAGGTACAACGTAGGTTAGGTTAAGGTACAACGTAGGTTAGGTTAAGGTACAACGTAGGTTAGGTTAAGGTACAACGTAGGTTAGGTTAAGGTACAACGTAGGTTAGGTTAAGGTACAACGTAGGTTAGGTTAAGGTACAACGTAGGTTAGGTTAAGGTACAACGTAGGTTAGGTGAAGGCGCAATGTAGGTTAGGTTAAGGTACGATATACCTTAGGTTAAGGTACAATATCGCTTAGGTTAAGGTACAATATAGCTTAGGTTAAGGTACACGTTGTAGGGAAAGGTGTATTTTGGGGGGGGAGGGGGCGGCAGGTTCGTTGATAGTGATTATCGTAAGTGCATGCCTGCGGGATCATCCGATTTGTCACGTCAGGATGCACTTGTGGCTCATGACAGGCGGCGCTCCGATTCCAAGGTTGTGGCAGATCTGTGTCTTTCATTCCTGCCATTGTTTGTGTACTGTGACAGGAGGCAGTATTGTGATGTTGGGTGCACCCCTGTGTAGGACATGTGTGGGTGTTCGTGGCTTAGCTGAGCAATGGCGGATGTCGGAAGGGTGGGATATTCTGTTTTCTGGGTGGACCTCCCGGTCTGGTTATGATAGTGTGGATTGTGTAATGTGGCGGAGAGGATGCACCGGATGTTCTTCCATGCTGGTGGTTAGATATTGTGTGTGTGCCTGTTAGAGGCAGAGAGTAGTGTGTGATAGTGTCTGGCTGACGTGTGGTTCTCATTGTGTGCAGAGTCTTTCAGCATGTATAGGGACGGTTGTATATATTATCTGTATTCTGATGGCTCTGCATCTATTACTAATCAGTGCCGTGTATACGGTTACTCTGGTTCCAGTCGAAACTGTTCTATCTCTGTACATTAGTGACACTGCGGCTCCACTATGTTGCCGCCCCTGTCGGCCGTTTCCCCCAGTGTGTGGCTAATGATTATCAGCAATCAGTCTATTAGTCAATACCGGTAGTGTGACGACGTGAAATGTCCGGGATGGGGGAAGCTACACGCTTCCCGTGGGTCAGGGCCTAGAAAGACTCTTCCCACGCAGGAGGCTCGGACTGTCATTACTCTTCCGAGAAATATATTTGCCCAGCGTTTTTTGCGACTGCGAGTGCGACGCGTACGAGTACCGACATGGATGGGGCGCTTCCTAGCTGATCGCTCAGCATCGGAGAAATATATTTGCCCAACGTTTTTTGCGACTGCGAGTGCAACGCCCAAGGGTACCGACGTGGATGGGGCGCTTCCTAGCTGATCGCTCGGCATGGGAATCCGTACAGTGAGCAATGCGATCGCGTCTGTAGCTTGTACGTGGTACAGCTCGCAGCTCATGTATAGGGACAGCGGGAATGTCGCATATTGGACATAACTCTTCATGAAACGCAAGTTATAGGTGTGGATTGCACATTACGACTGCGGGAAACTTCCGCC
>NW_026047743.1:27500-35000 GCF_023864345.2 Schistocerca serialis cubense | reverse complement strand
GGCCGCTACGGGCCTGGCACCCTCTACGGGCCGTGGCCTCATTCAAGTTGGACTTGGGCTCGGCGCGAGGCGTCGGGGTAGTGGACCCTCCCAAACACCACATGCCACGACAGGCGGCAGCCTGCGGGGTTCGGTGCTGGACTCTTCCCTGTTCGCTCGCCGCTACTGGGGGAATCCTTGTTAGTTTCTTTTCCTCCGCTTAGTAATATGCTTAAATTCAGCGGGTAGTCTCGCCTGCTCTGAGGTCGTTGTACGAGGTGTCGCACGCCACACCGCCAGCCGGCTGTGCACGCTACCGAGTAAGTACCGGTATGCGAACCGCCAGGCGACGGGCGCGCATCGCACGTTTAAGGAGACGCGGCCGGCCCCACAGGCGGCCACGACACTCCCAGGTCTGCGAAGCGGGGCAAACGCCGCGCGCTTCAGTATACGTAGCCGACCCTCAGCCAGACGTGGCCCGGGAACGGAATCCATGGACCGCAATGTGCGTTCGAAACGTCGATGTTCATGTGTCCTGCAGTTCACATGTCGACGCGCAATTTGCTGCGTTCTTCATCGACCCACGAGCCGAGTGATCCACCGTCCTGGGTGATCTTTTCATAGTTTCCACCATCTCTTTCGAGACAGTTGCATAGGCGGGACTGAGGCGTGTGGCGGCCCTGTTCCAGCGTTCAGTGTCCAACGGCCTCACGGCCGATGGGCGTCGTACGGCTCCACACCGGAGCGGACAGGCAGTCGGGCGAAAGTCATTCAAAACCGGCGCCAGGCGCCAGGTGCCGCAGGCCAGCCGCTCCAGCGCTTCAGCGCTCGTACCACACAACATTGCCGTTAGTTTTGAGACGAACGCGTGGTTCCGCACGCGGCGCACGGCTACTGCGAGCCGTACAGGTAGCTGCGTGTTGCGCGACACGACACGCACATCGAAAGACATGCAGTCTAGTCGGTAATGATCCTTCCGCAGGTTCACCTACGGAAACCTTGTTACGACTTTTACTTCCTCTAAATGATCAAGTTTGGTCATCTTTCCGGTAGCATCGGCAACGACAGAGTCAATGCCGCGTACCAGTCCGAAGACCTCACTAAATCATTCAATCGGTAGTAGCGACGGGCGGTGTGTACAAAGGGCAGGGACGTAATCAACGCGAGCTTATGACTCGCGCTTACTGGGAATTCCTCGTTCATGGGGAACAATTGCAAGCCCCAATCCCTAGCACGAAGGAGGTTCAGCGGGTTACCCCGACCTTTCGGCCTAGGAAGACACGCTGATTCCTTCAGTGTAGCGCGCGTGCGGCCCAGAACATCTAAGGGCATCACAGACCTGTTATTGCTCAATCTCGTGCGGCTAGAAGCCGCCTGTCCCTCTAAGAAGAAAAGTAATCGCTGACAGCACGAAGGATGTCACGCGACTAGTTAGCAGGCTAGAGTCTCGTTCGTTATCGGAATTAACCAGACAAATCGCTCCACCAACTAAGAACGGCCATGCACCACCACCCACCGAATCAAGAAAGAGCTATCAATCTGTCAATCCTTCCGGTGTCCGGGCCTGGTGAGGTTTCCCGTGTTGAGGCAAATTAAGCCGCAGGCTCCACTCCTGGTGGTGCCCTTCCGTCAATTCCTTTAAGTTTCAGCTTTGCAACCATACTTCCCCCGGAACCCAAAAGCTTTGGTTTCCCGGAGGCTGCCCGCCGAGTCATCGGAGGAACTGCGGCGGATCGCTGGCTGGCATCGTTTATGGTTAGAACTAGGGCGGTATCTGATCGCCTTCGAACCTCTAACTTTCGTTCTTGATTAATGAAAACATACTTGGCAAATGCTTTCGCTTCTGTTCGTCTTGCGACGATCCAAGAATTTCACCTCTAACGTCGCAATACGAATGCCCCCGCCTGTCCCTATTAATCATTACCTCGGGTTCCGAAAACCAACAAAATAGAACCGAGGTCCTATTCCATTATTCCATGCACACAGTATTCAGGCGGGCTTGCCTGCTTTAAGCACTCTAATTTGTTCAAAGTAAACGTGCCGGCCCACCGAGACACTCAATAAAGAGCACCCTGGTAGGATTTCAACGGGGTCCGCCTCGGGACGCACGAGCACGCACGAGGCGGTCGCACGCCTTCGGCTCGCCCCACCGGCAGGACGTCCCACGATACATGCCAGTTAAACACCGACGGGCGGTGAACCAACAGCGTGGGACACAAATCCAACTACGAGCTTTTTAACCGCAACAACTTTAATATACGCTATTGGAGCTGGAATTACCGCGGCTGCTGGCACCAGACTTGCCCTCCAATAGATACTCGTTAAAGGATTTAAAGTGTACTCATTCCGATTACGGGGCCTCGGATGAGTCCCGTATCGTTATTTTTCGTCACTACCTCCCCGTGCCGGGAGTGGGTAATTTGCGCGCCTGCTGCCTTCCTTGGATGTGGTAGCCGTTTCTCAGGCTCCCTCTCCGGAATCGAACCCTGATTCCCCGTTACCCGTTACAACCATGGTAGGCGCAGAACCTACCATCGACAGTTGATAAGGCAGACATTTGAAAGATGCGTCGCCGGTACGAGGACCGTGCGATCAGCCCAAAGTTATTCAGAGTCACCAAGGCAAACGGACCGGACGAGCCGACCGATTGGTTTTGATCTAATAAAAGCGTCCCTTCCATCTCTGGTCGGGACTCTGTTTGCATGTATTAGCTCTAGAATTACCACAGTTATCCAAGTAACGTGGGTACGATCTAAGGAACCATAACTGATTTAATGAGCCATTCGCGGTTTCACCTTAATGCGGCTTGTACTGAGACATGCATGGCTTAATCTTTGAGACAAGCATATGACTACTGGCAGGATCAACCAGGGAGCTGCGTCAACTAGAGCTGAGCAGCCGGCCGCCCGGGAGTGTGTCCCGGGGGCCCGCGCGAACACGCAAGCGTCCGCTCAATTATTCTGCAAACAGGAGGAGGCTGAGCTCCCCTGCACAACACACCTCGAAACCCTCTCAGGTCCCGGCGGCGCGCAGCGCCGTCCTAAGTACTTGGTCGGGTTCGAGAGAGGCGCAATCGCCCGGAGTTAGGCGAGTAGACGCTTTAGGTGCGACCACCCGTGCTCCCAACTGAGCTTGCCGCTGCCGACAGAGGCCCGGGAGCGTGCTGTCGTGGCATTGCCGGCGGGAGACAACACGCGCCACCTACGGTGACCGGCAGCTCCAACGCCAGCGCCACAGAAGGACAAAAGCCCCACTTGGGTGCCGAAGCGAACTCTCCCAGCACAGCGCACGCGCCAACACGTCCGCACAGCTGCGATACAAACCACCTGCGAGAACCGCTGGGGCGACCGAGCAGCAGACGGCGTCGCGGCGCCGAGCGCCGGGCGGCGGCGCATCCTCAGCGCACACAGTCCTCAATCGGACCAGCACACTGCAGATGGCCACCGCGCTTCGCACCGGGCCCGCGAGGACCTACTTTGGCCGCAAGGCGCCGCGAGCAGGGGGCGCCGGCGCGCAGCTGCGCCGCCTGCCGCGTCCGTCGGCCGGCGCGCCTGCCACTGGCCGCCCCCACCAGCCGGCTGTAGCGCGTGCGCCCACGCACCGCGCTGCCAGCACGCCGGGCGGCCCCCCCTCACCGGCCGGGGACGGTCCCACCCAGCCACCGCCGCGTATCGCCTCACACCCAGATCCCCTTTCGCGTTCGTGGGCATGGTGGGTCCCCTTTCACGTTCGTGGGCATGGTGGGTATCCCTGAAACAACCGGTTAATAGCTCGACCGATCGTCGCCAACACTGATTCACCTCTAGCGAGAACAACCGCACCACAACGGGTTACCTGTTGTTCATTTGCGTAACGTCACCAGCAAACGTAGACGTCCATCGCCATTTGCAACGAGTATTGCATGCCTGTGTCAGGTGTCACAACACACTACGTCTGCCCACATAGACGCAACAACATGTGCACGCCTCGAGAACACGTGGAAGGTAGCCCCCGTACGTATGCGGTGTCCATTGCGCGAACGACTGTCAGCCGGCCTCTGCAGGATGTCGCAGATGTGGAACGCGGTGCAACATGCTATCACGGTGTGTGAGAAGAGACGACTACGTCCGAATACACGCTCCACTACATCAACAGACTGCTCATGCTGATCGCCATCCAGGGCGTCCGTTCCTCCCACACGTCTGAATGGCGTACCACACTGCAATCCAGCTCTTATAGGGAGACGACACGTAGCTGCGTGCACAATATTTGGACTGTATGGTCTGCCGTTGCTAGGCGCAGTCGTCGTACGGTCACACATGTGCCACGATGTATCATTCAGTACATACGGACCAATGTGCAGTACAGTTTGTGGGTTTTGCGTACATCGGCGGACAGGTGACAGGCCGTACCACAACGTAGGCTGAGTACGTCGGCATGCGAAGGGCATTGAACATGCAAACTTCTCAACGACCAGCTTGCGAAGGCAGGGGGGAAGGGGGGGGGGCATGTACGTCCTGCTGCTATCCACATTACAGTGTATAGCAGGAGCATGTGGAAAGTCAGCAACACCTGCAAGGTGTTTAACATGACGCGATACACAGGGGACCGGGCAGTGCGAATAGCGAACTATATTGCGAGGGTTGCGGTTAGGCAACACTACACTAATTTAACGAGTTGCATAACAATTACAGAGCAGGTTCAGCGACAACGTGCGTCAGGTTAAGGCGCAATATAGGTTAGGTTGAGGCACAATATAGGTTAGGTTAAGGCACAACATGGGTTACGTTAAGGCACAAATTGGGTTACGTTAAGGCACAACATGGGTTACGTTAAGGCACAACATGGGTTACGTTAAGGCACAAATTAGGTTACGTTAAGGCACAAATTAGGTTACGTTAAGGCACAAATTAGGTTACGTTAAGGCACAAATTAGGTTACGTTAAGGCACAAATTAGGTTACGTTAAGGCACAAATTAGGTTACGTTAAGGCACAAATTAGGTTACGTTAAGGCACAAATTAGGTTACGTTAAGGCACAAATTAGGTTACGTTAAGGCACAAATTAGGTTACGTTAAGGCACAAATTAGGTTACGTTAAGGTACAATATGGGTTAGGTTAAGGTACAATATGGGTTAGGTTAAGGTACAATATGGGTTAGGTTAAGGTACAATATGGGTTAGGTTAAGGTACAATATGGGTTAGGTTAAGGCACAACGTAGGTTAGGTTAAGGCACAACGTAGGTTAGGTTAAGGCACAACATAGGTTAGGTTAAGGCACAACATAGGTTAGGTTAAGGCACAACATAGGTTAGGTTAAGGCACAACATAGGTTAGGTTAAGGCACAACATAGGTTAGGTTAAGGCACAACATAGGTTAGGTTAAGGCACAACATAGGTTAGGTTAAGGCACAACATAGGTTAGGTTAAGGCACAACATAGGTTAGGTTAAGGCACAACATAGGTTAGGTTAAGGCACAACGTAGGTTAGGTTAAGGCACAACGTAGGTTAGGTTAAGGCACAACGTAGGTTAGGTTAAGGCACAACGTAGGTTAGGTTAAGGCACAACGTAGGTTAGGTTAAGGCACAACGTAGGTTAGGTTAAGGCACAACGTAGGTTAGGTTAAGGCACAACGTAGGTTAGGTTAAGGCACAACGTAGGTTAGGTTAAGGCACAACGTAGGTTAGGTTAAGGCACAACGTAGGTTAGGTTAAGGCACAACGTAGGTTAGGTTAAGGCACAACGTAGGTTAGGTTAAGGCACAACATAGGTTAGGTTAAGGCACAACATAGGTTAGGTTAAGGCACAACATAGGTTAGGTTAAGGCACAACATAGGTTAGGTTAAGGCACAACATAGGTTAGGTTAAGGCACAACATAGGTTAGGTTAAGGCACAACATAGGTTAGGTTAAGGCACAACATAGGTTAGGTTAAGGCACAACATAGGTTAGGTTAAGGCACAACATAGGTTAGGTTAAGGCACAACATAGGTTAGGTTAAGGCACAACGTAGGTTAGGTTAAGGCACAACGTAGGTTAGGTTAAGGCACAACGTAGGTTAGGTTAAGGCACAACGTAGGTTAGGTTAAGGCACAACGTAGGTTAGGTTAAGGCACAACGTAGGTTAGGTTAAGGCACAACGTAGGTTAGGTTAAGGCACAACGTAGGTTAGGTTAAGGCACAACGTAGGTTAGGTTAAGGTACAACGTAGGTTAGGTTAAGGTACAACGTAGGTTAGGTTAAGGTACAACGTAGGTTAGGTTAAGGTACAACGTAGGTTAGGTTAAGGTACAACGTAGGTTAGGTTAAGGTACAACGTAGGTTAGGTTAAGGTACAACGTAGGTTAGGTGAAGGCGCAATGTAGGTTAGGTTAAGGTACGATATACCTTAGGTTAAGGTACAATATCGCTTAGGTTAAGGTACAATATAGCTTAGGTTAAGGTACACGTTGTAGGGAAAGGTGTATTTTGGGGGGGGAGGGGGCGGCAGGTTCGTTGATAGTGATTATCGTAAGTGCATGCCTGCGGGATCATCCGATTTGTCACGTCAGGATGCACTTGTGGCTCATGACAGGCGGCGCTCCGATTCCAAGGTTGTGGCAGATCTGTGTCTTTCATTCCTGCCATTGTTTGTGTACTGTGACAGGAGGCAGTATTGTGATGTTGGGTGCACCCCTGTGTAGGACATGTGTGGGTGTTCGTGGCTTAGCTGAGCAATGGCGGATGTCGGAAGGGTGGGATATTCTGTTTTCTGGGTGGACCTCCCGGTCTGGTTATGATAGTGTGGATTGTGTAATGTGGCGGAGAGGATGCACCGGATGTTCTTCCATGCTGGTGGTTAGATATTGTGTGTGTGCCTGTTAGAGGCAGAGAGTAGTGTGTGATAGTGTCTGGCTGACGTGTGGTTCTCATTGTGTGCAGAGTCTTTCAGCATGTATAGGGACGGTTGTATATATTATCTGTATTCTGATGGCTCTGCATCTATTACTAATCAGTGCCGTGTATACGGTTACTCTGGTTCCAGTCGAAACTGTTCTATCTCTGTACATTAGTGACACTGCGGCTCCACTATGTTGCCGCCCCTGTCGGCCGTTTCCCCCAGTGTGTGGCTAATGATTATCAGCAATCAGTCTATTAGTCAATACCGGTAGTGTGACGACGTGAAATGTCCGGGATGGGGGAAGCTACACGCTTCCCGTGGGTCAGGGCCTAGAAAGACTCTTCCCACGCAGGAGGCTCGGACTGTCATTACTCTTCCGAGAAATATATTTGCCCAGCGTTTTTTGCGACTGCGAGTGCGACGCGTACGAGTACCGACATGGATGGGGCGCTTCCTAGCTGATCGCTCAGCATCGGAGAAATATATTTGCCCAACGTTTTTTGCGACTGCGAGTGCAACGCCCAAGGGTACCGACGTGGATGGGGCGCTTCCTAGCTGATCGCTCGGCATGGGAATCCGTACAGTGAGCAATGCGATCGCGTCTGTAGCTTGTACGTGGTACAGCTCGCAGCTCATGTATAGGGACAGCGGGAATGTCGCA
>NW_026047743.1:20000-22500 GCF_023864345.2 Schistocerca serialis cubense | reverse complement strand
TGGCGGCTGGAGCAGGGTGCCATCCAAGAGGCCGCGCACGCAACGTGCACGCGACCGTCGGAAGGCATCCTGCGTTCTCGCGTATTCCCAGCGGCGCCGCTTGCGCTTCTGCGTCGGCGGCGCGGCAGGCGGCCGCTTCGATGGTTGGCGCGGCCGCTGTGTCCTGGTGATCGATCTCTCCCCTCTGGACCCGACCGACGCAAGGGCATCCGGGAGCATGCCCAGGATGACATCGGGCGGCGTGCCCCGCCCCAGACCTATGACTCGATCCAGGGCAGAGAAACGCTGGGCGGAAGCAGGTAGCCCCGCCAGATGCTCCCAGATGGCGGCGTCAGTCGGCCCCTCCGGCGGCGGCCCGGTGGAGTCGGCCGCGAAGTCCTCGGCTGCGTCGACGGGCGGCGCAGCGGCCTCGCCCGCGTCAGGCAGCGGGCTCGCTGCTCCCCGGCGGGACGCCGGCTCTTCCCCCCGACCGATCTCAAGCGCCTCCATGAACTGGCGGACAAGCTGCTTGTGGGCAGCTTGCCGCCGTCGGCACTTGATTGCCTCAAGCGTTCGGTCGGGGAACATCCTGATGAGTTCTTGATTGACAAAGAAGAACCGGGCGTCCCTCTCGAGGAACAGTTCGGCCTCTGCCTTGGCGAGCGACAGGACTTCTTCCTCCGTCCACCTCGCGCGATGCCTCTCCGTCACGATCTCCGCGTTGGCGGCCGCAAGATGTTGGCGGCGGCGATGGACCCCGAGACCATTCTTGGTGGTGAAGCTGCGGTGGCACTCACTACAGGCGTATACTGCTGCAAAAGTTACAAGATTTTCGGCACGGCCGGTTGGCCGGCTAGGTGCTGGGGGAGTCATAGTTACTCCCGCCGTTTACCCGCGCTTGCTTGAATTTCTTCACGTTGACATTCAGAGCACTGGGCAGAAATCACATTGCGTCAACACCCGCTAGGGCCATCGCAATGCTTTGTTTTAATTAGACAGTCGGATTCCCCCAGTCCGTGCCAGTTCTGAGTTGATCGTTGAATGGCGGCCGAAGAGAATCCGCGCACCCGCGCGCCCCCGGAGGAGCACGCTAAGGCGGACGCGGCCTCGCAGCAAGGAAGATCCGTGGGAGGCCAAGGCACGGGACCGAGCTCGGATCCTGCACGCAGGTTGAAGCACCGGGGCGCGAACGCCGCGCAGGCGCGCGCATCCTGCACCGCCGGCCAGCACGAGGCCGACCAACGGCGAGAGCAGACCACGCCCGCGCTAAACGCCCGCACTTACCGGCACCCCTACGGCACTCACCTCGCCCAGGCCCGGCACGTTAGCGCTGACCCACTTCCCGACCAAGCCCGACACGCCCCGATCCTCAGAGCCAATCCTTATCCCGAAGTTACGGATCCAATTTGCCGACTTCCCTTACCTACATTATTCTATCGACTAGAGGCTCTTCACCTTGGAGACCTGCTGCGGATATGGGTACGAACCGGCGCGACACCTCCACGTGGCCCTCTCCCGGATTTTCAAGGTCCGAGGGGAAGATCGGGACACCGCCGCAACTGCGGTGCTCTTCGCGTTCCAAACCCTATCTCCCTGCTAGAGGATTCCAGGGAACTCGAACGCTCATGCAGAAAAGAAAACTCTTCCCCGATCTCCCGACGGCGTCTCCGGGTCCTTTTGGGTTACCCCGACGAGCATCTCTAAAAGAGGGGCCCGACTTGTATCGGTTCCGCTGCCGGGTTCCGGAATAGGAACCGGATTCCCTTTCGCCCAACGGGGGCCAGCACAAAGCGCATCATGCTATGACGGCCCCCATCAACATCGGATTTCTCCTAGGGCTTAGGATCGACTGACTCGTGTGCAACGGCTGTTCACACGAAACCCTTCTCCGCGTCAGCCCTCCAGGGCCTCGCTGGAGTATTTGCTACTACCACCAAGATCTGCACCGACGGCGGCTCCAGGCAGGCTCACGCCCAGACCCTTCTGCGCCCACCGCCGCGACCCTCCTACTCGTCAGGGCTTCGCGGCCGGCCGCAAGGACCGGCCATGACTGCCAGACTGACGGCCGAGTATAGGCACGACGCTTCAGCGCCATCCATTTTCAGGGCTAGTTGCTTCGGCAGGTGAGTTGTTACACACTCCTTAGCGGATTCCGACTTCCATGGCCACCGTCCTGCTGTCTTAAGCAACCAACGCCTTTCATGGTTTCCCATGAGCGTCGATTCGGGCGCCTTAACTCGGCGTTTGGTTCATCCCACAGCGCCAGTTCTGCTTACCAAAAGTGGCCCACTTGGCACTCCGATCCGAGTCGTTTGCTCGCGGCTTCAGCATATCAAGCAAGCCGGAGATCTCACCCATTTAAAGTTTGAGAATAGGTTGAGGTCGTTTCGGCCCCAAGGCCTCTAATCATTCGCTTTACCGGATGAGACTCGTACGAGCACCAGCTATCCTGAGGGAAACTTCGGAGGGAACCAGCTACTAGATGGTTCGATTAGTCTTTCGCCCCTATACCCAGCTCCGA
>NW_026047743.1:12500-17500 GCF_023864345.2 Schistocerca serialis cubense | reverse complement strand
CCTTCCGGTGTCCGGGCCTGGTGAGGTTTCCCGTGTTGAGTCAAATTAAGCCGCAGGCTCCACTCCTGGTGGTGCCCTTCCGTCAATTCCTTTAAGTTTCAGCTTTGCAACCATACTTCCCCCGGAACCCAAAAGCTTTGGTTTCCCGGAGGCTGCCCGCCGAGTCATCGGAGGAACTGCGGCGGATCGCTGGCTGGCATCGTTTATGGTTAGAACTAGGGCGGTATCTGATCGCCTTCGAACCTCTAACTTTCGTTCTTGATTAATGAAAACATACTTGGCAAATGCTTTCGCTTCTGTTCGTCTTGCGACGATCCAAGAATTTCACCTCTAACGTCGCAATACGAATGCCCCCGCCTGTCCCTATTAATCATTACCTCGGGTTCCGAAAACCAACAAAATAGAACCGAGGTCCTATTCCATTATTCCATGCACACAGTATTCAGGCGGGCTTGCCTGCTTTAAGCACTCTAATTTGTTCAAAGTAAACGTGCCGGCCCACCGAGACACTCAATAAAGAGCACCCTGGTAGGATTTCAACGGGGTCCGCCTCGGGACGCACGAGCACGCACGAGGCGGTCGCACGCCTTCGGCTCGCCCCACCGGCAGGACGTCCCACGATACATGCCAGTTAAACACCGACGGGCGGTGAACCAACAGCGTGGGACACAAATCCAACTACGAGCTTTTTAACCGCAACAACTTTAATATACGCTATTGGAGCTGGAATTACCGCGGCTGCTGGCACCAGACTTGCCCTCCAATAGATACTCGTTAAAGGATTTAAAGTGTACTCATTCCGATTACGGGGCCTCGGATGAGTCCCGTATCGTTATTTTTCGTCACTACCTCCCCGTGCCGGGAGTGGGTAATTTGCGCGCCTGCTGCCTTCCTTGGATGTGGTAGCCGTTTCTCAGGCTCCCTCTCCGGAATCGAACCCTGATTCCCCGTTACCCGTTACAACCATGGTAGGCGCAGAACCTACCATCGACAGTTGATAAGGCAGACATTTGAAAGATGCGTCGCCGGTACGAGGACCGTGCGATCAGCCCAAAGTTATTCAGAGTCACCAAGGCAAACGGACCGGACGAGCCGACCGATTGGTTTTGATCTAATAAAAGCGTCCCTTCCATCTCTGGTCGGGACTCTGTTTGCATGTATTAGCTCTAGAATTACCACAGTTATCCAAGTAACGTGGGTACGATCTAAGGAACCATAACTGATTTAATGAGCCATTCGCGGTTTCACCTTAATGCGGCTTGTACTGAGACATGCATGGCTTAATCTTTGAGACAAGCATATGACTACTGGCAGGATCAACCAGGGAGCTGCGTCAACTAGAGCTGAGCAGCCGGCCGCCCGGGAGTGTGTCCCGGGGGCCCGCGCGAACACGCAAGCGTCCGCTCAATTATTCTGCAAACAGGAGGAGGCTGAGCTCCCCTGCACAACACACCTCGAAACCCTCTCAGGTCCCGGCGGCGCGCAGCGCCGTCCTAAGTACTTGGTCGGGTTCGAGAGAGGCGCAATCGCCCGGAGTTAGGCGAGTAGACGCTTTAGGTGCGACCACCCGTGCTCCCAACTGAGCTTGCCGCTGCCGACAGAGGCCCGGGAGCGTGCTGTCGTGGCATTGCCGGCGGGAGACAACACGCGCCACCTACGGTGACCGGCAGCTCCAACGCCAGCGCCACAGAAGGACAAAAGCCCCACTTGGGTGCCGAAGCGAACTCTCCCAGCACAGCGCACGCGCCAACACGTCCGCACAGCTGCGATACAAACCACCTGCGAGAACCGCTGGGGCGACCGAGCAGCAGACGGCGTCGCGGCGCCGAGCGCCGGGCGGCGGCGCATCCTCAGCGCACACAGTCCTCAATCGGACCAGCACACTGCAGATGGCCACCGCGCTTCGCACCGGGCCCGCGAGGACCTACTTTGGCCGCAAGGCGCCGCGAGCAGGGGGCGCCGGCGCGCAGCTGCGCCGCCTGCCGCGTCCGTCGGCCGGCGCGCCTGCCACTGGCCGCCCCCACCAGCCGGCTGTAGCGCGTGCGCCCACGCACCGCGCTGCCAGCACGCCGGGCGGCCCCCCCTCACCGGCCGGGGACGGTCCCACCCAGCCACCGCCGCGTATCGCCTCACACCCAGATCCCCTTTCGCGTTCGTGGGCATGGTGGGTCCCCTTTCACGTTCGTGGGCATGGTGGGTATCCCTGAAACAACCGGTTAATAGCTCGACCGGTCGTCGCCAACACTGATTCACCTCTAGCGAGAACAACCGCACCACAACGGGTTACCTGTTGTTCATTTGCGTAACGTCACCAGCAAACGTAGACGTCCATCGCCATTTGCAACGAGTATTGCATGCCTGTGTCAGGTGTCACAACACACTACGTCTGCCCACATAGACGCAACAACATGTGCACGCCTCGAGAACACGTGGAAGGTAGCCCCCGTACGTATGCGGTGTCCATTGCGCGAACGACTGTCAGCCGGCCTCTGCAGGATGTCGCAGATGTGGAACGCGGTGCAACATGCTATCACGGTGTGTGAGAAGAGACGACTACGTCCGAATACACGCTCCACTACATCAACAGACTGCTCATGCTGATCGCCATCCAGGGCGTCCGTTCCTCCCACACGTCTGAATGGCGTACCACACTGCAATCCAGCTCTTATAGGGAGACGACACGTAGCTGCGTGCACAATATTTGGACTGTATGGTCTGCCGTTGCTAGGCGCAGTCGTCGTACGGTCACACATGTGCCACGATGTATCATTCAGTACATACGGACCAATGTGCAGTACAGTTTGTGGGTTTTGCGTACATCGGCGGACAGGTGACAGGCCGTACCACAACGTAGGCTGAGTACGTCGGCATGCGAAGGGCATTGAACATGCAAACTTCTCAACGACCAGCTTGCGAAGGCAGGGGGGAAGGGGGGGGGGGCATGTACGTCCTGCTGCTATCCACATTACAGTGTATAGCAGGAGCATGTGGAAAGTCAGCAACACCTGCAAGGTGTTTAACATGACGCGATACACAGGGGACCGGGCAGTGCGAATAGCGAACTATATTGCGAGGGTTGCGGTTAGGCAACACTACACTAATTTAACGAGTTGCATAACAATTACAGAGCAGGTTCAGCGACAACGTGCGTCAGGTTAAGGCGCAATATAGGTTAGGTTGAGGCACAATATAGGTTAGGTTAAGGCACAACATGGGTTACGTTAAGGCACAAATTGGGTTACGTTAAGGCACAACATGGGTTACGTTAAGGCACAACATGGGTTACGTTAAGGCACAAATTAGGTTACGTTAAGGCACAAATTAGGTTACGTTAAGGCACAAATTAGGTTACGTTAAGGCACAAATTAGGTTACGTTAAGGCACAAATTAGGTTACGTTAAGGCACAAATTAGGTTACGTTAAGGCACAAATTAGGTTACGTTAAGGCACAAATTAGGTTACGTTAAGGCACAAATTAGGTTACGTTAAGGCACAAATTAGGTTACGTTAAGGCACAAATTAGGTTACGTTAAGGCACAAATTAGGTTACGTTAAGGCACAAATTAGGTTACGTTAAGGCACAAATTAGGTTACGTTAAGGCACAAATTAGGTTACGTTAAGGCACAAATTAGGTTACGTTAAGGCACAAATTAGGTTACGTTAAGGTACAATATGGGTTAGGTTAAGGTACAATATGGGTTAGGTTAAGGTACAATATGGGTTAGGTTAAGGTACAATATGGGTTAGGTTAAGGTACAATATGGGTTAGGTTAAGGCACAACGTAGGTTAGGTTAAGGCACAACGTAGGTTAGGTTAAGGCACAACATAGGTTAGGTTAAGGCACAACATAGGTTAGGTTAAGGCACAACATAGGTTAGGTTAAGGCACAACATAGGTTAGGTTAAGGCACAACATAGGTTAGGTTAAGGCACAACATAGGTTAGGTTAAGGCACAACATAGGTTAGGTTAAGGCACAACATAGGTTAGGTTAAGGCACAACATAGGTTAGGTTAAGGCACAACATAGGTTAGGTTAAGGCACAACATAGGTTAGGTTAAGGCACAACGTAGGTTAGGTTAAGGCACAACGTAGGTTAGGTTAAGGCACAACGTAGGTTAGGTTAAGGCACAACGTAGGTTAGGTTAAGGCACAACGTAGGTTAGGTTAAGGCACAACGTAGGTTAGGTTAAGGCACAATGTAGGTTAGGTTAAGGCACAACGTAGGTTAGGTTAAGGCACAACGTAGGTTAGGTTAAGGCACAACGTAGGTTAGGTTAAGGCACAACGTAGGTTAGGTTAAGGCACAACGTAGGTTAGGTTAAGGCACAACGTAGGTTAGGTTAAGGCACAACGTAGGTTAGGTTAAGGCACAACATAGGTTAGGTTAAGGCACAACATAGGTTAGGTTAAGGCACAACATAGGTTAGGTTAAGGCACAACATAGGTTAGGTTAAGGCACAACATAGGTTAGGTTAAGGCACAACATAGGTTAGGTTAAGGCACAACATAGGTTAGGTTAAGGCACAACATAGGTTAGGTTAAGGCACAACATAGGTTAGGTTAAGGCACAACATAGGTTAGGTTAAGGCACAACATAGGTTAGGTTAAGGCACAACGTAGGTTAGGTTAAGGCACAACGTAGGTTAGGTTAAGGCACAACGTAGGTTAGGTTAAGGCACAACGTAGGTTAGGTTAAGGCACAACGTAGGTTAGGTTAAGGCACAACGTAGGTTAGGTTAAGGCACAACGTAGGTTAGGTTAAGGTACAACGTAGGTTAGGTTAAGGTACAACGTAGGTTAGGTTAAGGTACAACGTAGGTTAGGTTAAGGTACAACGTAGGTTAGGTTAAGGTACAACGTAGGTTAGGTTAAGGTACAACGTAGGTTAGGTTAAGGTACAACGTAGGTTAGGTTAAGGTACAACGTAGGTTAGGTGAAGGCGCAATGTAGGTTAGGTTAAGGTACGATATACCTTAGGTTAAGGTACAATATCGCTT